>NC_084757.1:3506635-3566635 GCF_033978785.1 Entelurus aequoreus | reverse complement strand
ACATGCTGACTTTTACACTTTCACCCTAGAACAGTCCGGATGGTTCTTTTCCTCTTTGGTCCGGAGGACACGACGTCCACAGTTTCCAAAAACAATTTGAAATGTGGACTCGTCAGACCACAGAACACTTTTCCACTTTGTATCAGTCCATCTTAGATGAGCTCAGGCCCAGCGAAGCTGACGACGTTTCTGGGTGTTGTTGATAAATGGTTTTCGCCTTGCATAGGAGAGTTCTAACT
Organism: Entelurus aequoreus; assembly: GCF_033978785.1. Lineage (NCBI taxonomy): Eukaryota > Metazoa > Chordata > Actinopteri > Syngnathiformes > Syngnathidae > Entelurus > Entelurus aequoreus. The sequence continues at coordinate 3,566,396 of NC_084757.1, read as the reverse complement.
TGCACTTACAGATGTAGCGACCAACTGTAGTTACTGACAGTGGGTTTCTGAAGTGTTCCTGAGCCCATGTGGTGATATCCTTTACACACTGATGTCGCTTGTTGATGCAGTACCGCCTGAGGGATGGAAGGTCACGGGCTTAGCTGCTTACGTGCAGTGATTTCTCCAGATTCTCTGAACCCTTTGATGATATTACGGAGCGTAGATGTTGAAATCCCTAAATTCCTTGCAATAACTGCTTGAGAAATGTTGTTCTTAAACTGTTCAACAATTTGCTCAGGCATTTGTTGACAAAGTGGTGACCCTCGCCCCATCCTTGTTTGTGAATGACTGAGCATTTCATGGAATCTACTTTTATACCCAATCATGGCACCCACCTGTTCCCAATTTGCCTGCTCACCTGTGGGATGTTCCAAATAAGTGTTTGATGAGCATTCCTCAACTTTATCAGTATTTATTGCCACCTTTCCCAACTTCTTTGTCACGTGTTGCTGACATCAAATTCTAAAGTTAATGATTATTTGCACAAAAAAAATGTTTATTAGTTTGAACATCAAATATGTTGTCTTCGTATATATATATACAGCGTGTATATAAAACTACACTACATATATACTTACAGCGTGTATATAAAACTACATTACATATATACTTACAGCGTGTATATAAAACTACATTACATATATACTTACAGCGTGTATATAAAACTACATTACATATATACTTACAGCGTGTATATAAAACTACATTACATATATACTTACAGCGTGTATAAAACTACATATATACATACAGCGTGTATAAAACTACATATATACATACAGCGTGTGTATAAAACTACATATATACTTACAGCGTGTGTATAAAACTACATATATACTTACAGCGTGTATAAAACTACATATATACTTACAGCGTGTATAAAACTACATATATACATACAGCGTGTATAAAACTACATATATACATACAGCGTGTGTATAAAACTACATATATACTTACAGCGTGTGTATAAAACTACATATATACTTACAGCGTGTATATAAAACTACATATATACTTACAGCGTGTATATAAAACTACATATATACATACAGCGTGTATATAAAACTACATATATACATACAGTGTGTATAAAACTACATATATACATACAGCGTGTATAAAACTACATATATACATACAGCGTGTGTATAAAACTACATATATACTTACAGCGTGTATATAAAACTACATATATACTTACAGCGTGTATAAAACTACATATATACATACAGAGTGTATAAAACTACATATATACATACAGCGTGTGTATAAAACTACATATATTCATACAGCGTGTGTATAAAACTACATATATACATACAGCGTGTATATAAAACTACATATATACTTACAGCGTGTATATAAAACTACATATATACTTACAGCGTGTATAAAACTACATATATACATACAGAGTGTGTATAAAACTACATATATACATACAGCGTGTATAAAACTACATATATACTTACAGCGTGTATAAAACTACATATATACTTACAGCGTGTATATAAAACTACATATATACTTACAGCGTGTATAAAACTACATATATACATACAGAGTGTATAAAACTACATATATACATACAGCGTGTGTATAAAACTACATATATTCATACAGCGTGTGTATAAAACTACATATATACATACAGCGTGTATATAAAACTACATATATACTTACAGCGTGTATATAAAACTACATATATACATACAGCGTGTGTATAAAACTACATATATACTTACAGCGTGTATAAAACTACATATATACATACAGCGTGTGTATAAAACTACATATATACATACAGCGTGTGTATAAAACTACATATATACTTACAGCGTGTATAAAACTACATATATACATACAGCGTGTGCATAAAACTACATATATACATACAGCGTGTATATAAAACTACATATATACTTACAGCGTGTATAAAACTACATATATACATACAGCGTGTATATAAAACTATATATATACTTACAGCGTGTATAAAACTACATATATACATACAGCGTGTGCATAAAACTACATATATACTTACAGCGTGTATAAAACTACATATATACATACAGCGTGTGCATAAAACTACATATATACATACAGCGTGTGCATAAAACTACATATATACTTACAGCGTGTATAAAACTACATATATACATACAGCGTGTGCATAAAACTACATATATACTTACAGCGTGTGCATAAAACTACATATATACTTACAGCGTGTGCATAAAACTACATATATACTTACAGCGTGCATAAAACTACATATATACATACAGCCTGTATAAAACTACATATATACATATATACATACAGCGTGTGCATAAAACTACATATATACATACAGCGTGTTCATAAAACTACATATATACTTACAGCGTGTATAAAACTACATATATACATACAGCGTGTGCATAAAACTACATATATACTTACAGCGTGTATAAAACTACATATATACTTACAGCGTGTATAAAACTACATATATACATACAGCGTGTGTATAAAACTACATATATACATACAGCGTGTTCATAAAACTACATATATACTTACAGCGTGTATAAAACTACATATATACATACAGCGTGTGCATAAAACTACATATATACTTACAGTGTGTGTATAAAACTACATATATACTTACAGCGTGTGTATAAAACTACATATATACTTACAGTGTGTGTATAAAACTACATATATACTTAGTGTGTGTATAAAACTACATATATACATACAGCGTGTATATAAAAGTACATTTATAGACAGAATAGAGTCCCTCACATTACTTTCATTGTTAGCCGACTTCTGCTAAAGTGTATTTATGACTTAGAATGCATACAACTAGAACAACATGTCCTACATAAGGAGTGTGAATGATTAAGACAAAGTTCCAAAAAGCAGAAGGTTGAGACTCACTTTGGGCCTGAAGTTGACGATCCTGTTGAGCTTGGTGATGATGCACGGCTTCCCCTCGCTGAAGCCGAAGGAGGGGTCCACATCGCCAGAGCAGACGTCCAGATTGGTCTTCCTGAAGCGGCAGGCTTTGCGCACCTCACTCTCCAAGCTGCGCTCCTTGTAGGAAGAGTCGTCTGCATGGTGGCGACAGGTGCGCTGGTTTATGGTCTGACTAATCTTCTAATAGTCCCGTGTCCTCAGCTCCAAACATAATCAACCTCACACACTTTTCATGACGACATCATAGCTGTGCTAACCTAGCATGATGTTAGCATGTAGCTCACATAGCTATGCTAGTGTTGCTAACCTAGCAAGATGTTAGCATGTTGCTCACATAGCTATGCTAGTGTTGCTAACCTAGCATGATGTTGGAAGGTAATGTTAGCATGTAGCTCACATAGCTAAATTAGTGTTGCTAACCTAACATGAGTAATGTTAGCATGTAGCTCACATAGCTACATTAGTGTTGCTAACCTAACATGACTAATGTTAGCATGTCGCTCACATAGCTATGCTAGTGTTGCTAACCTAGCATGATGTTGGAAGGTAATGTTAGCATGTAGCTCACATAGCTAAATTAGTGTTGCTAACCTAACATGAGTAATGTTAGCATGTAGCTCACATAGCTACATTAGTGTTGCTAACCTAACATGTGTAATGTTAGCATGTAGCTCACATAGCTAAATTAGTGTTGCTAACCTAACATGTGTAATGTTAGCATGTAGCTCACATAGCTACATTAGTGTTGCTAACCTAACATGTGTAATGTTAGCATGTAGCTCACATAGCTATGCTTGTTATGCTAACTTAGCATGATGTGAAATTATAATGTTAGCATGTAGATCACATAGCTACATTAGTGTTGTTAACCTAACATGTATAATGTTAGCATGTAGATCACATAGCTACATTAGTGTTGTTAACCTAACATGTATAATGTTAGCATGTAGCTCACATAGCTACATTAGTGTTGCTAACCTAACATGTGTAATGTTAGCATGTAGCTCACATAGCTATGCTTGTTATGCTAACTCAGCATGATGTGAAATTATAATGTTAGCATGTAGCTCACATAGCTACATTAGTGTTGTTAACCTAACATGTGTAATGTTAGCATGTAGCTCACATAGCTACATTAGTGTTGCTAACCTAACATGTGTAATGTTAGCATGTAGCTCACATAGCTACATTAGTGTTGTTAACCTAACATGTATAATGTTAGCATGTAGCTCGCATGGCTATGCTAGTATTGCTAAGCAAGCACGCTGTTGGAATGCAGTGTTAGCATGTTGCTAACGTTTGTGTATGTGATAAATGACATCTATCACAGGGGAAAGTGCAGAGTTAGCGTGTTTATGTCAATAGTTTAGTTGGAGACCAGCTGGTGTGATGGACTTTCCTACTTGCCTTCACAGTCTTCAAACTTCTGGGTGTCGGCCTGGATGTCGTCGTTGTACAGTTTGAGGAAGGTGGCCATGGTGTCCACGTACTTCTCGTAGGACTTGGGGTCGCTCATGCTGAAGGAGATCTCCAACTTCTCAGAGCGTGGGAAGTGTGACAGACCTGAGAGGGAGAGGCGGGGTGAGTCGGGATGCCCAAGACATCGCTCATTTGATATCGCTCATTTGATATCGCTCATTTGATATATTGCTCATTTGATATATCGCTCATGGGATATATCGCTCATGTGATGTATCGCTCATGTGATATATCGCTCATGTGATATCGCTCATTTGATATATCGCTCATTTGATATATCGCTCATGGGATATATCGCTCATGTGATGTATCGCTCATGTGATATATCGCTCATGTGATATATCGCTCATGGGATATATCGCTTATCGCTCATGGGATATATCGCTCATTTGATATATCGCTCATTTGATATATCGCTCATGTGATATCGCTCATGTGATATATCGCTCATGTGATATATCGCTCATTTGATATATCGCTCATGTGATATATCGCTCATGTGATGTATCGCTCATGTGATATATCGCTCATGTGATATATCGCTCATGGGATATATCGCTCATTTGATATATCGCTCATTTGATATATCGCTCATGTGATATCGCTCATGTGATATCGCTCATGTGATATATCGCTCATGTGATATATCGCTCATGTGATATATCGCTCATGTGATATATCGCTCATGGGATATATCGCTCATGGGATATATCGCTCATGTGATATATCGCTCATGTGATATATCGCTCATTTGATATATCGCTCATTTGATATATCGCTCATTTGATATATCGCTCATGTGATATCGCTCATGTGATATATCGCTCATGTGATATATCGCTCATGGGATATATCGCTCATGGGATATATCGCTCATTTGATATATCGCTCATGTGATATCGCTCATGTGATATATCGCTCATGGGATATATCGCTCATGTGATATATCGCTCATTTGATATATCGCTCATGTGATATATCGCTCATGTGATATCGCTCATGTGATATATCGCTCATTTGATGTATCGCTCATGTGATATATCGCTCATGTGATATCGCTCATGTGATATCGCTCATTTGATATATTGCTCATTTGATATATCGCTCATGTGATATATCGCTCATGTGATGTATCGCTCATGTGATATATCGCTCATGTGATATATCGCTCATGGGATATATCGCTCATTTGATATATCGCTCATTTGATATATCGCTCATGTGATATCGCTCATGTGATATATCGCTCATGTGATATATCGCTCATGTGATATATCGCTCATGTGATATATCGCTCATGTGATGTATCGCTCATGTGATATATCGCTCATGTGATATATCGCTCATGGGATATATCGCTCATTTGATATATCACTCATTTGATATATCGCTCATGTGATATCGCTCATGTGATATCGCTCATGTGATATATCGCTCATGTGATATATCGCTCATGTGATATATCGCTCATGTGATATATCGCTCATGGGATATATCGCTCATGGGATATATCGCTCATGTGATATATCGCTCATGTGATGTATCGCTCATGTGATATATCGCTCATGTGATATATCGCTCATGGGATATATCGCTCATTTGATATATCGCTCATTTGATATATCGCTCATGTGATATCGCTCATGTGATATCGCTCATGTGATATATCGCTCATGTGATATATCGCTCATGTGATATATCGCTCATGTGATATATCGCTCATGGGATATATCGCTCATGGGATATATTGCTCATGTGATATATCGCTCATGTGATATATCGCTCATTTGATATATCGCTCATTTGATATATCGCTCATGTGATATCGCTCATGTGATATATCGCTCATGTGATATATCGCTCATGGGATATATCGCTCATGGGATATATCGCTCATTTGATATATCGCTCATGTGATATCGCTCATGTGATATATCGCTCATGGGATATATCGCTCATGTGATATATCGCTCATTTGATATATCGCTCATGTGATATATCGCTCATGTGATATCGCTCATGTGATATATCGCTCATTTGATGTATCGCTCATGTGATATCGCTCATGTGATATATCGCTCATGTGATATATCGCTCATGGGATATATCGCTCATTTGATATATCGCTCATTTGATATATCGCTCATGTGATATCGCTCATGTGATATCGCTCATGTGATATATCGCTCATGTGATATATCGCTCATGTGATATATCGCTCATGTGATATATCGCTCATGGGATATATCGCTCATGTGATATATCGCTCATGTGATATATCGCTCATTTGATATATCGCTCATTTGATATATCGCTCATTTGATATATCGCTCATTTGATATATCGCTCATGTGATATCGCTCATGTGATATATCGCTCATGTGATATATCGCTCATGGGATATATCGCTCATTTGATATATCGCTCATTTGATATATCGCTCATGTGATATCGCTCATGTGATATATTGCTCATGGGATATATCGCTCATGTGATATATCGCTCATTTGATATATCGCTCATGTGATATCGCTCATGTGATATCTCGCTCATGGGATATATCGCTCATGTGATATCTCGCTCATGTGATATCGCTCATGTGATATATCGCTCATGTGATATCGCTCATTTGGCGATATTGCTCATGTGATATCGCTCATGTGATATATCGCTCACATGAGATATTACTCACGTGAGATATCGCTCATTTGATATATCGCTCATGTGATATCTCGCTCATGTGATATCTCGCTCATGTGATATCGCTCATGTGATATATCGCTCATTTGATATATCGCTCATGTGATATCTCGCTCATGTGATATCGCTCATGTGAGATATCGCTCATTTGATATATCGCTCATGTGATATCTCGCTAATGTGATATATTGCTCATGTGATATATTGCTCATGTGATATCGCTCATGTGAATATCGCTCATTTGATATTGCTCATGTGAATATCGCTCATGTGATATCGCTCATCTGATATCGCTCATCTGATATATCCCTCATTTGATATCCCTCATTTGATATCGCTCACGTGATATATCGCTCACGTGATATATCGCTCACGAGAGATATCCCTCATGTGAATATCGCTCATCTGATATCGCTCATCTGATATCGCTCATCTGATATCGCTCATCTGATGTATCCCTCATTTGATATCCCTCATTTGATATCGCTCACGTGATATATCGCTCACGTGATATATCGCTCACGTGAGATATCGCTCACGTGAATATCGCTCATGTGATATCGCTCATCTGATATCGCTCATCTGATGTATCCCTCATTTGATATCCCTCATTTGATATCGCTCACGTGATATATCGTTCACGTGAGATATCGCTCACGTGAGATATCGCTCATTTGATATCGCTCATTTGATATCGCTCATGTGATATATCGCTCATGTGAATATCGCTCATGTGATATCCCTCATTTGATGTATCCCTCATTTGATATCCCTCATTTGATATCGCTCACGTGAGATATCGCTCACGTGAGATATCGCTCACGTGAGATATCGCTCATTTGATATCTCGCTCATGTGATATCTCGCTCATGTGAATATCGCTCATGTGATATCGCTCATTTGGCAATATTGCTCATGTAATATCGCTCATTTGATATATCGCTCATTTGATATATCGCTCATTTGATATCTCGCTCATGTGATATCGCTCATGTGATATCTCGCTCATGTGATATATCGCTCATGTGATATCGCTCATTTGATATCGCTCATGTGATATCGCTCATGTGATATCACAAGGAAGGATTGTCAGCACCTTTTGAGGCAAAAAGACAAATGCGCAAAGTTGACCTTGGTATTTATTGTCATCTAGTTAGTGTCCACCAGGTCTGTAGACAAGAATATTGTCATCTAGTTAGTGTCCACCAGGTCTGTAGACAAGAATATTGTCATCTAGTTAGTGTCCACCAGGTCTGTAGACAAGAATATTGTCATCTAGTTAGTGTCCACCAGGTCTGTAGACAAGAATATTGTCATCTAGTTAGTGTCCACCAGGTCTGTAGACAAGAATATTGTCATCTAGTTAGTGTCCACCAGGTCTGTAGACAAGAATATTGTCATCTAGTTAGTGTCCACCAGGTCTGTAGACAAGAATATTGTCATCTAGTTAGTGTCCACCAGGTCTGTAGACAAGAATATTGTCATCTAGTTAGTGTCCACCAGGTCTGTAGACAAGAATATTGTCATCTAGTTAGTGTCCACCAGGTCTGTAGACAAGAATATTGTCATCTAGTTAGTGTCCACCAGGTCTGTAGACAAGAATATTGTCATCTAGTTAGTGTCCACCAGGTCTGTAGACAAGAATATTGTCATCTAGTTAGTGTCCACCAGGTCTGTAGACAAGAATATTGTCATCTAGTTAGTGTCCACCAGGTCTGTAGACAAGAATATTGTCATCTAGTTAGTGTCCACCAGGTCTGTAGACAAGAATATTGTCATCTAGTTAGTGTCCACCAGGTCTGTAGACAAGAATATTGTCATCTAGTTAGTGTCCACCAGGTCTGTAGACAAGAATATTGTCATCTAGTTAGTGTCCACCAGGTCTGTAGACAAGAATATTGTCATCTAGTTAGTGTCCACCAGGTCTGTAGACAAGAATATTGTCATCTAGTTAGTGTCCACCAGGTCTGTAGACAAGAATATTGTCATCTAGTTAGTGTCCACCAGGTCTGTAGACAAGAATACATCTAAAAGTTAGTCCAGACATTCACCCAATAGCAGGAAATGTGGTCTTGATTTTCAAAATAAAACTCCCTGGGTTTGTGTGGCAGCAGAAATGTTCCTATTTTGGACAAAGCTACGAACAATGGGGGACCGGGCTCCCTGACCACCTGAGGGCACCACAGACTGTGGAAGCTTTTAAAAAGGCTTAAAAACCCTTCTTTTAAAAAAAAGCCTTTTTTTTTTTTTTTAGATATATGCATATTAGTTCTAGCTATTAGGCTGTTCTAGTTTTTTTTTTTTTTTTTTTTATTATCGAGAGGAAACAGATGAGGTGGTTCGGGCATCTGGCCAGGATGCCACCCGAACGCCTCCCTAGGGAGGTGTTTAGGGCACGTCCGACCGGCAGGAGGCCACGGGGAAGACCCAGGACACGTTTGGAAGACTATGTGTCCCGGCTGGCCTGGGAACACCTCGGGATCCCCCTGGGAGGAGCTGGACAAAGTGGCTGGGGAGAGGGAATTCTGGGCTTCCCTGCTTAGGCTGCTGCCCCCGCGACCCCACCTCGGATAAGCGGAAGAAGATGGATGGATTTTTATTTTTTTTTTTAATACACTGTAGCACTTTGAGGTTGTTTGCTCAATGTAAAGTGCTTTTTACAAATACAATCTATTGTTATTATTTTCTAAATGTTCATCTTTTTCCCCTCTAAAGGTGCTCACGTCCCTGAATTTGGGATCTGCATAGGTCCCGAAAATGGGAAATCAAACAGCGGAGACTGTTATGTCTTTGACGCATAGCTGCGATTGTCGTCTTCCCTTCGACGCAGGAAACAAACAGGTAAGATTAAGCTTTCTTTAATAAATTACAAAATACAAAACTGCGGACGCCGACAAGCGTGGAGCTAAACAAAACCAAAATGTCACCGAGGGTGAAAAATGGGGAATGCTAGTGTGTACAAAGATCACTAGAGCGAGGAGAAAAACCAGGAGAACGTAACTGTTGCCTATAGCAGTGTTTTTCAACCACTGTGCCGCGGTGAGATACAATCTGGTGTGCCGTGGGAGATTATCTAATTTCACCTACTCGGGTTAAAAATATAGTGCCGTTGTTGTCTGGAGCTCGGCAGAGTAACCGTGTAATACTCTTCCATATCAGTAGGTGGCTAATTGCTTTGTAAACATCGTAACCCAAAAATAAACAAAAGGCGAGTGTCCCTAAAAAGGCATTGAAGCTTAGGGAAGGCTATGGAAAACGGAACTAAAACTGAACAGGCTACAAAGTAAAGAAAAACAGAATGCTGGACGACAGCAAAGACTTACTGTGGAGCAAAGACAATGTACATTTGAACATGACATGACAATCGACAATGTCCCCACAAAGAAGGATAAAAACAACTGAAATATTCTTGATTGCTAAAACAAAGTAGATGCGGGGAAATATCGCTCAAAGTAAGACATGAAACTGCTACAGGAAAATACCAAAAAAAGAGAAAAAGCCACCAAAATAGGAGCACAAGACAAGAAGTAACACACTACACACAGGAAAACAGCAAAAAAGTCCAAATAAGTCAAGGTGTTATGCGACAGGTGGTGACAGTACACCTACTTTGAGACAAGAGCTATAGTGATGTATGCTTGGTTATGCTTTAAAGTCATATCCAACGACTTTTTACTGTCCACTGAGTTTCGTTTTTTAATGATTTCTGCTGGTGGTGTGACTCCGCATTTTTTCAACGCAAAAAATGTGCCTTGGCTCAAAAAAGGTTGAAAAACACTGGTCTAACACACATTATTGACCCAGCAACTAATGATGGCTGACAGGGAACTATAAAGGGGAGGGGTTAACCAAAACACCTGCTGGGAACACTAATTGCCAAACTAAGACAGGTGAGGAGAATCAGTGGCCATGGAAACCAACAGAAAACAGGGAAAAAGGGTGCACGCAGGAAACAGAAAAAGTACCAAAGCCAAACCATGCCATGACCCGGGTGACGGATCATGACAGAGACATGGTGGAAATGTTTATGAAACAATCTTGCCTTCTTTTGTACTTCCTCTAAACCAGCCATTTGGAACTTAGACTTCGACACATTTTATTCATCCACAAGGGAAATTTGCCCCAATAGTGACGACTCGTCAGCGGATGTCTCCATATATGGTCGACACTAGGGTTGGACGGTATACCGCTACTAGTATAGGACCGCGGTACTAATCAATCAAAAGCGGTACTATACTCTGTTTGAAAAGTACCGCTTCACGTGGGGACATTGCTGGTTTTGCGAGCAGAGAAGCATGTTCGGCAGCGCACACACACAGAGTACTTACAAGCAGACACAGTGTGTAGACAGAAAAGGGAGAATGGACGCATTTTGGTGTAAAAAGTGACGATAAAGGTGAAGTTATAACACTGAAACACCCTCAGGAAGAGCTGCTTTAAGACATGGCTAGCTAGCTAGCAGCTAACATCCATCCGCTTCTAAATCACTAATCCTGGTCTCTATGGCGACAAATAAAATAAGTTTCTTGCACGTACATTATCACTGGAGGACAAGGAATAGCTAAACATGCTTCACTACACACCGTAGGAGGATACAATAGCTCACCAGCGTCACAATGTAAACAAACGCCATGGGTGGATCTACACCTGACATCCACTGTAATGATACCAAGTACAAGAGCGTATTTAGTCGATACTAATATGATTACATCGATATTTTTTATCATCACAAAATATTATGTTTATGAACTCAGTAAATACGTCACTGGACTTTGAATATGACCAATGTACGATCCTGTAACTACTTGGTATCGGATCCATACCTAAATGTGTGGTATCATCCAAAACTAATGTAAAGTATCAAAGAAGAGAAGAATAAGTGACTATTACATTTTAACAGAAGTTTAGATAGAAAAACATGAAATAAGCAGATATTAACGGTAAATGAACAAGTAGATCCATTTTTACAGTTTGTCCCTCATAATGTGTACAAAATAATAGGTGTATAAATGACACAATATGTTACTGCATACGTCAGCAGACTAATTAGGAGTCTTTGTTTGTTTACTTACTACTAAAAGACAAGTTGTCTAGTATGTTCACTATTTTATTTAAGGACTAAATTACAATAATAAGCATATGTTTCATCCACCCTAAGATTTTTTGTTCAAATAAAGACAAAAATGCCATTTTATGTGGTCCCCTTTATTTAGAAAAGTATCGAAATACATTTTGGTACCACTACTAAAATGTTGGTATGTAGACAACCCTAGTAGAGACTATAGAGAGTTACCCAAAGTGCTTTGTCCGCTATCATAGTACAACTCTGTAGCCCATAAGCTCCTTTTTCACTATCCTCTTGTTGAGGGGCAGACTGGCTCGTACATGCACATGCATCCTCCACTGTTGCCGTGTGTAAAACAAAGCAGCGTATAGTTCCAACTTACATCTGTCAGTAGACTCGTTATGGAAGCGCTAAAAACTACGACATTGCTGACAAAGAGACTGTCAGAAAGTGGCTTGAAGATGGTCTGTAAAACATCGTCTATGCAACATTTTCACCAAAAGTCAAAAGTGTTTTAAACGTGGAAAAATGATCATAATATGACCCTTTAATGAGCATTCTCACATAGCACCAGCATTTTGGAGCAATAATGAGGTGATAGACAAAAGGTAACAATACACTAAATCTATCCGTGGCAGCATATGTGGACATAACTGTGGTGCGTTCAAAGACCCTCAATTAAAGTTAGAAACGGAGGTCAACAATAGATTTTAAAGACCGAGGGAGGCAGTACAATAATTACAGTGTTTCCCACACATTCATTTATTTGTGGCGGCCCGCCACGAAAGAATTACGTCCGCCACAAATAAAAAATAAAATAAAAAGTTTTTATTTTTTTAATTTATTTTTGTCCTGTGCAGCTTCTCAGGAAAATCATATAGTTGATGTAGATGCCCATATAGGCTGTTCACATTTACTTTACAAAAGAGAAGTGTAGGATACTTCTCTTGTTGCCTTATTTGTATTTGACCACTACTGTTTTCTGTTTATTTTTTACTGACTGTGGCAGGACACCTCTGCCTCTGTTTCACTTTATGTTGCTGGTAAATAATATGGTTGTAGTAGCAGGCTAAAGTTGAATTATTTAGTATGCACTAATTAAAGGGGCAGAGCTTTAAGAGACATTTTAGCTTTTATATTTTATAAGATATATTTTTTGTAAGAACCACAATTAATAAATATATTTCAGTGAATAACTTATTGTTCAAATCTGTATATAAATATGTACATAAAGTGTTGTAATTATATTGTAAAATGGATGGATGGATGGACGTTTAAAACAAAACTGTTATTATTAATTAGTAAGTATACATTTTTTGAGCCTTTTTAGAGTAAATCATATCATTGTAGTAAATTATGCAAATTACTCGATGATGTCATGGTGACCACGCCCCCACCGCCACAGGTATCTTGGCAGTTTATGGGAAACACTGAATTATGTGTTAATATAATTTGCATTTAACATTTTAAGTGATGAACATTCATATTCTGGCCACTTTGTATTGATTTGTGTAACAAAAATCTAACATGATACAATGAGTGTTTGCGGGGAGTCTTGTGCGTGGGGCCCCAGAATGTGGTGTTACGCCCCTGGATCCAGTATGCAGAACTGATTCCATAAACAACAAAACTAACCACTTGACGCAGTTTTCCCAGACCTTAAAAAAAAAATCTTCCCCAGTTTAGTAGCTCTGAACAGTTCGTTATGTCTTCTTACTGAATAATGTTTTAGTTTCTTCTAGCCAGACAAGATTTAGGTCAAGTAGAAACAAAGACTAAGGAGGAGACACAAATAAGGAAGCGGCCCAAAGGAGCCTTCGTATCCTTGACTCTGTCCTGCATTAACCATCAAGCTTTGTATTTCCTGCTTTCGGTCAATGATTTTGCCGTTGTCCCGGTCCACCATGTGGTTATTTATGTTGCGGCGATCTGAAATGGAGCCGACCAGGTAGACCTGGGGCCGTACTTATCAAGCTTCTCAGAATTACTCCTAAGAAGTCTGCTAAGAGTTGACTTAAGAGTAAATAAATGCTTCGCTGAAAGCTGCACTTAAAAGTTAGTTATCAAGCGTCTTACACACACTTTCAGCGAAGTGTAGGACTGAATCTTAAGTGTCACACTCAGAGCTGAATTACGACATTACTATGTGCCGTAAACGCAATTTTAGGTGACGTCATTTCTGTGTCCATAGAAATGACCAATCACGGAAGGGAATCCGTTGTCTAAGAATAAAGAAATATCTTGGAAATATTTAATATATAGCTCGGTTGGTAGAGCGGCCGTGCCAGCAACTTGAGGGTTGCAGGTTCGATCCCCGCTTCCGCCATCCTAGTCACTGCCGTTGTGTCCTTGGGCAAGACACTTTACCCACCTGCTCCCAGTGCCACCCACACTGGTTTAAATGTAACTTAGATATTGGGTTTCACAATGTAAAGCGCTTTGAGTCACTTGAGAAAAAGCGCTATATAAATGTAATTCACTTCACTTCACTTCACTTAATTGGACAATGGGAGTGTATATTTTGACAATAAACTACAAAATAATACAAAACAAACTAGTCCCCGCCGGCACTCACGCTACCGCTCCCTCTCTTCTCTTCTCTCGCCCACACACTCACTGACGTCACTCACCTCACGGCCACACACACACGCTACTGTCATAACATTTTCTTTCCAATTCATTAATTAGGCAACTAATTTGAAACTGGTGTGGGTGGCTCTATATATACTAGCCCACTGCAGCCACATGCAGAAATCAACATGGAATCGAAAAATATTAAATCTGTGACAAAAATAATACCCGCTCCGTCTAAACGATACCGTTTGATCAGCTGCTCGTCATCAAACAAATCCAGGACATCGTTCCGCTCCCTGAATGTTCGCGCACGTCTCTCTCGCCTCAGTGCCATCCCCTGCTGGCAACTCCTAACCACTTAAGACACCTCTGAAGGTCTCTTAAATATCGTGGAGAGTAGGAGTGATTCTTAGACTTAAGAACGTTGATAAAAAGCTTTTATTCTTAAGTTTGAGAGTAGGACTAAATTTCGCAAATTCTCAGGACTTAAGTGTAAAATGGCACTCTAAGAAGCTTGATAAGTACGGCCCCTGACCGGTGCCTGGTTGGCCACGCCTAGAAGTGGTCAGGTGGCCTTTCTGAAGATGACCAGACCGCTAAAACATGTCAAATATTACCTTTAATATACCAAAATCTTATCTGACGAGAAGAAAACTGAAACGTTTTAGAAGTGTGTTTACTAGAAACTAGGCTTGGATTTAATAAACCCTGGTCAAACTCCCCACGCTTTGTATTGCTAGAGAAATATTTTCCACCTCTAAAGCAGAATAGAACGCCTTAGAATTGGCCTGGGTTCTGCTGGAAGATACACACACCCTGTTTGGTTATCTCTGCCCTGCCACGCGCATACATTACGTTATCTACGCTGTCATGAAGTACCGGCCGGGAGGAAGAGGAAAGAATGCGCACACGCGTCAAGTTAACTTCCAGTTAAGTTTCGGTACAATTATTATACCAAATAATATATATAGCGAGCATCGCTTTCAATCGAGAACCGTTTTGAATTGAAAATCAATTCATACATATGTGTGCTCGTACAACACTTAAAACCTTTAGCATATCTCTATGTGGAATTAAATGGATTAAGCAAAGCATCAATATGATTCAGTTTAAGAGACCGTTCAGACTGCAAGTGTTCACAAAGTACACAGAACAATAAACATGATGAACATCTTCAACTAGGCGTGTAACGGTACGTGTATTTGTATTGAACCGTTTCGGTACGGGGGTTTCGGTTCAGTTCGGAGGTGTACCGAACGAGTACACATGCTGGCAGCGACCGGAAGACTGGAAGACCGTCCTGCCTAGTTAAGATCTCCCGTTTGGGAACACTTTGGCTGCGCGATACAACAATGGAGGACGGAGGTTTGCAGACATTGTTCAGCAGCTGCTTCTGACAACATGTCAAACATGTGTTGCACCTTTCCTGCTTCCGGCTCCCAGACCGTAGTCGAGGAGCGCAGGGGAGACACTCCTCCGGGGCCGATGTATTCTCGGGGGCAACACCCTTCACTCTCCACAGCTCCGGACTCCAGGGTAAATGACGAGTCTGGCGATTAGTTGCAAATCGCGGCTTTATTGAGGTCTTGCACACAGCCAATCCAACAAAACACTAGCCACTCCCCGCACTCAACGCTACCGCTCCCTCACCTCGCTCGCCCACACACTCATCTCACATGCTGTCACATATTAAAGGGCCACACACACACATACGCTACTCTCATAACACATGCTAACCCGTTTGAAGCGTCACCACCGCATTCAAGCAGCCTCTCCTCTGCGAGTCAGGCAGGGCTAAAGCAATAACAAATGTTTTTATGGCAGCAGATTTAAGTCCATATTGCATTAAAAACTACATTTTGACCCACTTCTATGGTGGAAGAACAATGAGGCCATATATCCTCTTACTGCCAAGTTAGCCAGGCTGGGGGGGGGGAAAGAAAAGTTAATCTGAGGCTGAGTTGACTTGAAACTGTTTAATGTTGCACTTTTTATATGTAGAAGAAAAGTTTTGTCATTTTATTTAATCTGAGCAACAACTTGAGGCAGTTTAATGTTGATTAACGTGGACCCCGACTTAAACAAGTTGAAAAACTTATTGGGGTGTTACCATTTACAGGCATGTGATTTGACCACAATGAAAAAGACTGAAAAAATTTCCGGGGGTCTGGGGGACGAAGGCCCCCAGTCAGGTCCTGGTTTTTCACCAATTTAACATGCTAAAATTAACAAAGACAGCACCATTTGAAGAAAATATTTGAGTGTTTAAAGACATGAAAAAATTAATAGAACATACATAACCCAATTATAATAATGAATCACTGTATATGGTTCAGTCCCAACAGTATTTAGTCACTAATATTTACATCTTGTGTTCATTTCACATCCACATTGATCAGTGATATTATCTACACTTTATTTACAGTATTACCACATTACTTCAGTTCATGTAATTTAATGTAAACATTTAATTCTTTTCGCCAAAATAGGATATAAATTCATGAAAATAATTCAACATGTTTAGTATTGTTTACTCATATTTGAAAATAGGAAATAATAATAATGTGAGGACACTGACATATTGCATGAAACAAGTGTGAACATGTTTACCTTCAAGATTGTTACACCACTGACAATAGTTTCAAGAGACTACATAAGAACTTAATATTACAAAATAGTATTATATGCAAATTTATTTCAAATAAATTGTTAACTGGAATCAATAATGCGACTCTTTGAATTTCTGTAATTTCATAATATATTTTCACGTGGCTTTTTATTTTTAGAAAAACCCATTTATATTTCGCTAAGCAATAATTGGTTAATATTTAAAACAAACATGCGTATTTCGCATGCAAATATTTTTTAGCTTACCTCATTATTAACAACCCTGTCTGCAACTGAAGTGGGTGGATCTTTCCTCTCGATGTCTACGGCAGTTGTCGATGTAAACAAGATGAAGTCCGTAAGGTTTGCTCACTTTCGGTTGACATCCAAAAGTACCAGCTAGTGAAAAGTTTGTTTTCCTTGCTTCAAGTTGTTTCATATGTTTTTGCCGTTTCGCATGTACTTCCAAAGCCTTGAAACCTCGTGATCCATAGTCAATATTATCATGACACCACGTGCACAAAACCTTTCCGGGACGATCGATTTTCCGAATAAAATCACCGAACAAAGTCGTAACTTCCTTCTTCCCAACAGTATCAGTGATTTCCCTTTCCATCCAGTCCCATCCAAACTTATTTTTGACATGTTTATCAATTTATTTTACTCGTTAAGCGTCCCTTCTCTCGAAAACCGACATTGTTTAGATATGGAAAATGGCCGTAGTAACCATTATGAATGATGACGTTATTAACGTCATCATTCATAACAGATGTCCTGATTGGTCACAAGGAACATATCGACCAATCAACTACGGCGTAATATAAACTACGTCTCGAATCTTGATTTAGGGTCGGAAAAAAAACAGAAAAACGGGAGATAATTTTTTTTTTCCCCCGAGATTAAAAAAGACGGAATTCCAACTTTAGACGGAAAAATCACATGCCTGCATTTAGTGGTCAATTGTACGGAATATGTACTGTACTGTGCAATCTACTAATAAAAGTCTCAATCAATCAATCAATCAAAAAAAGCACTTTATATGTAAAAAGGTTTTGTTAAAAAAACATTCTGAGCCTTATCTTATTTAGTTTTTATTTGATATTTGTTGACCACATTAACCCTGGCAATGGACCCCGTGTGTATATGTATGTTAGGCCATTGTTTACACATTTGGTAAATAAATAACCAAAACATTTATATTTTGTTGTTTTCTTACTGTCCTGAAAATGAACCGAACCGTGACCTCTAAACCGAGGTACGTACCGAACCGACATTTTTGTGTACCGTTACACCCCTATCTTCAACCCTTTTTTATGTATTTGATATTTGTTAACTTATTATGGTACATTATTTATTTATGCACTGTTCTGTTACAGAGAACAAGGAAATGGGATAAAATTGCTATGGTATGAAAAGGGGTAGGATTAAATAAGCTCAGCGTCTTCCTACTCCTTTTCGGACGTGCTGTGATGAAACAAGTGGAAATATGTGATGGTTACATTGTAAGCGTATGCATCTTCCAGAGAAACTGAACTGATTCTGAATGGAATCGTCAAAAGGAATGGAATCACTAGGTGCTAAAAAGGCTCACACACCTCCAGACAAGTGTTTAAAATGCTTGCTCGTCTTTCGCTACGCAAACGCAGAGAGGTGTGCACGTGCCCCCCCCCCCCCCCCACACACACACACACACACACACACACACACACACACACACACACACGCGCACTTGAATTTCACTCCGGCCTTGTGAACAACCCCCCCAGCCCCGCCCACCTACTTTCACATGTGAGTCCTTCACAATGGAAACTTTGAGTCCCAGTGTGAGAGGCGGCTTCTGCTTGTGCAAAAAGCAGGAAGAAGTCCCCTTCCTGTATACGTCCACTGTGCAGGACGGGAAAGTCACTTTTGCGAGGAAGAACAGTCGCGGCGGGCTGACAGCCGACTTAAATCAACCCAGCGGCTCGCTAAAAATACCGCCGGCGGCTCGAATGTGCGCTCAGTTCCTCAGCGCCAGATAAACGCGTTAAGAGAGCATTTTGTATGAGCTTAGAGGTGGCGCTGTGGCAACAACACCACAACGAGGAGCCCCCGTGCACATATGCGAGGGAGGAGGAGAGGTAGGGGAGGGGCAGGGGAGGGGAGGGGGCGCCACTGACAGGCAAGTGAAGGACAAAATGGCCGAAGCCATCTTCGCTTCAACCTTGGAGCCATTTTGATGACATACCTGGGGGGGCCACTCGGTCCTGGTAGGTGGGCTTGGTGTTGCTCAAGGTGAGCAGCATCACCTGGATGGTCCCCACGAAGATGGCGGCCAAGAATCCGTAGAAGATGACATAGAACAGGAGGATTTTGACTGTGGAGGGAAGAAGGAAACGTCAGATTTGCTTCAGATGCAAACTTTGGGATTTGATCAAAACACTGACGACCACCGAGCTGTAGGTGGCGCTCCTACAGTCATTTCATATAATAATTCATCAGTAGGACTGGGACATAGACGGCTGACAACGGGATCACGATAAGATCGATAATTATTAGAGATGTCCGATAATATCGGCCTGCCGATATTATCGGCCGATATATGCGTTAAAATGTAATATCGGAAATTATCGGTATCGTTTTTTTTGTTATCGGTATCCTTTTTTTTTTTTTTTTTTTTTTTATTAAATCAACATAAAAAACACAAGATACACTTACAATTAGTGCACCAACCCAAAAAACCTCCCTCCCCCATTTACACTCATTCACACAAAAGGGTTGTTTCTTTCTGTTATTAATATTCTGCTTCCTACATTATATATCAATATATATCAATACAGTCTGCAAGGGATACAGTCCGTAAGCACACATGATTGTGCGTGCTGCTGCTCCACTAATAGTACTAACCTTTAACAGTTAATTTGACTAATTTTCATTCATTACTAGTTTCTATGTAACTGTTTTTATATTGTTGTACTTTCTTTTTTATTCAAGAATTTTTTTTAAATTTATTTATCTTATTTTACTAATTTTTTTAAAAAGTACCTTATCTTCACCATACCCGGTTGTCCAAATTAAGCATAATAATGTGTTAATTCCACGACTGCATATATCGGTTGATATCGGTATCGGTTGATATCGGTATCTGTAATTAAAGAGTTGGACAATATCGGAATATCGGATATCGGCAAAAAGCCATTATCGGACATCCCTAATAATTATTGATATTTATCATGGCGTATTGAAAAATGTTTAAAATAATTGTTTTTATTATAAATTACTAGGGGTGTAACGGTACGTGTATTTGTATTGAACCGCTTCGGTACGGGGGTTCCGGTTCGGTTCGTTCCACACGGACATATTAAGTAGCGTAACGCGCGTTGTGTAAACAATGCACACCGAGGCACAACACACGGCATGCTAGCAGCTAACGGGCTAGGATAGACTGACCATACGTCCTCTTTTCACCGGACATGTCCTCTTTTGCGGAGCTGTCAGGGCGGAGTTTCTTAAACGCCTCAAAGTTAGGGTTGCGTGTATTTTCAATGTACGTTCAGGGTTAAGAATGGGTTGAAAACAAAACAAACAGCAGCATTGGTGAGGGAGGGGCAGAGAGACAGAGAGAGAGAGAGTTATGATAAACGCGCATGCGTCGCCAGGCTCTGCTTTTTATCTATAGATTTATCACATTTAATTATTATTATCTATAGCAGGGGTGTCAAAAGTGTGCATTTGCGACCCACAGCTAATGTTTTAAAGGCCCACGGCACATTCTAAAAATACCATCAAAATAAACAAAAACATAGCAAAAGTGAAATAAAAAAGCTTAAAGGTTAAATGTAATTTAGAAAAAGTTGCAATGTTGACTAATAAAACAAAGCGTTTTTTTTCTTCTTTCAAACTGTCATTGCTCAAAACATAATATTGAATCAAAATCAATGTTATTATGAATTATTGACCTATCCAAGGTTCCCATTACTTCACATCAAATATTACACTAAGAAAAATATTTTTGGTGGAAGATTTTGCAAATTTGGTAAATAAATAACCCAAAAATGTATATTTTGTTGTACCGAAAATGAACCGAACCGTGACCTCTAAACGTACCGTTACGCCCCTATAAATTACCCTTCCTTTGATTACAATCCCTCAGCTATGAAGGCAAAAAGGAAATGTCAACACAAGCATGGACAACACTCAATGTAAACAAAATAGTAAACTCACATTGAACACTTAACAATAAGATCTTAAAATGAAGGTGCAACAATAAGGAATATGTAAGAAATACTTAATAAAGTGTAAGAAAATAGTGCACCATAGAGAAACCAGGTTTAGTGGCAGGAAGTTACAGCTGTGCTCTAAAGGGTGAGCGTGACATTTGTCTGACTACTGTCTGTTTTTTGTTTTTTTGTAATCCTAAAATCTGCCATACTGTCAAGGTGACTTTTCCTCTTTCATCCACAATTTCTTCATTTTGACTTTCTCTTCTCACTCCATGCAAAGAATCACCCGCCAGACAACCAAACTTGATGGTTGATACTGTTACCTGATTGGCTGTTAGCGTGTCAGCGATGATACCAGACAGCGAGTGTCTTTGTTCACGCAACTCACGCTTTCTTCCCACGAAACGGAATTTGGACGAAATGACGTGTCTGTGGCGATATAGCTCGATATCGGTTACATAATATATTACAGCTGGTACAAGAGGCTGAAAAATATCATTTTCATTGTTTTTTTTGTAAAAAATGTTTGCACCATTCTAAAAAGGACTGCAGTAACTTTTAGACATTGATCTTTCTGTACAATTAGTAAAACAAAAACAAAAAAATTATCTCGATTTTAGAACGCCTTACACCTCATGACACTTTTTGGAGTCATTTCCAGCTAGAATGAATCACAAATACGACAAATAATTAGCTTTAACTGAAAAGTCAGCCAGGTTCCGAATGACTTTTGGCCCCGACTGCACATGTAATAACGCTTGATACACAAAGCACACCATCACATGTGACACTTAGCATCATTCATACACACCTTATACCTTAAAGGCCTACTGAAAGCCACTACTAGCGACCACGCAGTCTGATAGTTTATATATCAATGATGAAATCTTAACATTGCAACACATGCCAATACGGCCGGGTTAACTTATAAAGTGACATTTTAAATTTCCCGGGGAACTTCCGGTTGAAAACGTCTATGTATGATGACGTATGCGCGTGACGTCACGGATTGAACAGAAGTATTCGGACACATTGTATCCAATACAAAAAGCTCTGTTTTCATCGAAAAATTCCACAGTATTCTGAACATCTGTGTTGGTGAATATTTTGCAATTTGTTTAATGAACAATGGAGACAGCAAAGAAGAAAGCTGTAGGTGGGATCGGTGTATTAGCAGCTGGCTACAGCAACACAACCAGGAGGACTTTGACTTGGATAGCAGACGCGCTATCCGACGCTAGCCGCCGACCTCATCGATGATCGGGTGAAGTCCTTCGTCGCTCTGTCGATCACTGGAACGCAGGTGAGCACGGGTCGTGATGAGCAGATGAGGGCTGGCTGGCGTAGGTGGAGAGTTAATGTTTTTAGCATAGCTCTGTCGAGGTCCCGTAGCTAAGTTAGCTTCAATGGCGCTGTTAACAACAGCATTGTTAAGCTTCGCCAGCCTGGGAATTATTAACCGTGTAGTTACAGGTCCATGGTTTAATAGTATTGTTGATTTTCTGTCTATCCTTCCAGTCAGGGGTTTATTTCTTTTGTTTCTATCTGCAGTTAAGTCTGATGCTATCACGTTAGCTCCGTAGCTAAAGTGCTTCGCCGATGTATTGTCGTGGGGATAAAAGTCACTGTGAATATCCATTACGCGTGCTCGACTCTCATTTTCAAGAGGATATAGTATCCGAGGTGGTTTAAAATGCAAATCCGTGATCCACAATAGAAAAAGGAGAGAGTGTGGAATCCAATGAGCCAGCTTGTACCTAAGTTACGGTCAGAGCGAAAAAAAGATACGTCCTGCGCTGCACTCTAGTCCTTCACTCTCACGTTCCTCAGCCACGAATCTTTCATCCTCGCTCAAATTAATAGGGTAATCGTCGCTTTCTCGGTCTGAATCGCTCTCGCTGCTGGTGTAAACAATGTGCAGATGTGAGGAGCTCTTCAACCTGTGTCGTCACGCTACTTGCGATACAGGCAAAGTTTTTTATCAGCGACCAAAAGTTGCGAACTTTATCGTCGATGTTCTCTACTAAATCCTTTCAGCAAAAATATGACAATATCGCGAAATGATCAAGTATGACACACAGAATGGATCTGCTATCCCCGTTTAAATAAAAAAAATTCATTTCAGTAGGCCTTTAAAATATTACACTAGGACCTTTTTGCCTCATTCATTTTCATCAATCAATCAATAAAGTTTACTTATATAGCCCTAAATAACGAGTATCTCAAAGGGCTGCACAAGCCACAACAACATCCTCAGTTCAGATCCCACATCAGGGCAAGGAAACACTCAACCCAATGGGATGACAATGAGAAACCTTGGAGAGGACCGCAGATGTGGGTTTTTCCAATTGCATTCATTTGACGATATTCACTTTTCTGGTTCATTGTTCTGATAGTAGCTCAAACGTACACACACCAGGTCGGCTAATAATCTCAACTTTATTATACAGTTATCTCATCTTTATTATAAAGACAATAAAACGGTCTGTCAATATTATCTCAAAACTGATACCATAGGTATATATAATCAACAAAAAAAGTATTTTGAACGACTCTTTGACGAGGAACAGCTCCTGAAGATCCAGAGAGACAAATTAGCGACCCTGCAGACGCTTGTACTGGCTCGTATTGCCGCGCCGCTCTACCACTGAGACTTCTGGGTAATGTCTAAAAGCAGCAACACACAGAACAAGCCAACCTTCATCACTTCCAGAAGATGTAACCCTCCACTACTCTGCTAAAGAATTTCAATCGTACAGGACAATAAGAAAACGTTGTAGCTGTAGAAGGTCTCCATAAAAAGATTGCAACTTAACAAAAAAGCCGACTTTTGCACGGTACTCAGCAGTAGTCTAAGACCCCCCCCCCCCCCCCCCCACACACACTTTATGGATGTTCTATGTATAGGACAGTAGCACGTTTGCCCAAAGGCAGCTGCCATGTCCAAACAGCTGTTTTTAATCAAGGACATCATTGGAACACGAGCACCGAGGACTTCTTGACGGTCCTGGGCGAGGGGGTGGGGTGGGTGGGGGGGGGGGGGGGTCGCTTATTGTTCCACCGTGAAGTGAAGCCACAAAGGATCTCTTTCTGGTCTCACTGCCAAAGTTACTAACTACTATTGTGAGCGCCCCCTTTTCCACAAGTCTCCTGTTGCGCACCGGGGTGCACACTGGGGGTATTTAGACGGTGAGTCATGGTCATTCCTGCAGTGGCACCAGAGACAACACACACACACACACACTCACACACACACACACACACTACTCGCAACATGTTTGGCATGACAACCTTGTTCATCTCTTATTCCTGTTCTTGTGGTGGACTGACACATTTCACCTTTGCATTTCTGAACCATGAAAGCATGCGGGGGTCATTCTGATCATTTTTATTTTCAAAACCATTAGGGCTCCCCTCAATTTTGGTGAACGTTAAAGTCCCAGGGACCAAAATAGGTCTGTCGTTAAAGTGTTAAAATATCATGTTAACACTTAAATATCTACACATCAACTTCAGGTCTCTCCATACTAGGGTTGTCTCCACACCAATATTTTAGTACCGGTACCAAAATGTATTTCGATACTTTTCTGAAATGTCATTATTGTCTTAATTTGAACAAAAAAATGTTAGTGTACATGAAACATACACTACCGTTCAAAAGTTTGGGGTCACCCAAACAATTTTGTGGAATAGCCTTCATTTCTAAGAACAAGAATAGACTGTCGAGTTTCAGATGAAAGTTCTTTTTTCTGGCCATTTTGAGCGTTTAATTGACCCCACAAATGTGATGCTCCAGAAACTCAATCTGCTCAAAGGAAGGTCAGTTAAAGTGTTTTCAGATGTGTGAACGTGATTGCACAAGGGTTTTCTAATCATCAATTAGCCTTCTGAGCCAATGAGCAAACACATTGTACCATTAGAACACTGGAGTGATAGTTGCTGGAAATGGGCCTCTATACACCTATGTAGATATTGCACCAAAAAGCAGACATTTGCAGCTAGAATAGTCATTTACCACATTAGCAATGTATAGAGTGTATTTCTTTCAAGTTAAGACTAAAGTTATCTTCATTGAAAAGTACAGTGCTTTTCCTTCAAAAATAAGGACATTTCAATGTGACCCCAAACTTTTGAACGGTAGTGTATGTTTATTATTGTAATTTAGTCCTTAAATAAAATAGTGAACATACTAGACAACTTGTCTTTTAGTAGTAAGTAAACAAACAAAGACTCCTAATTAGTCTGCTGACGTATGCAGTAACATATTGTGTCATTTATACACCTATTATTTTGTACACATTATGAGGGACAAAGTGTAAAAATTGATTATTAATCTACTTGTTCATTTACTGTTAATATCTGCTTATTTTCTGTTCTATCACTTATTATTCTCTTCTTTGATACTTTACATTAGTTTTGGATGATACCACACATTTAGGTATGGATCCGATACCAAGTAGTTACAGGATCATACATTGGTCATATTCAAAGTCCACATGTGTCCAGGGACGTATTTACTGACTTTATAAATATACATTTTTTTTTTTTTAAATGAAAAAAGATTTTGTGACGCTAAAAAATATCGAAGTAATCATAGTAGCATCGACTAGATATTGCTCCTGTACTTGGTATCATTACAGTGGATGTCAGGTGTAGATCCACCCTTGGTATTTGTTTACATTGTGAGGCCGGTGAGCTATTGTATCCTCCTACGGTGTGTAGTGAAGCATGTTTAGCTATTCCTCGTCCTGCAGTGATAATGATACTTGTAAGAAACATACTTTATTTGCCGCCATGGAGGCCAGGATTAGTGATTTAGAAGTAGCGAAAACACTGTGGATGGATGTTAGCCGCTAGCTAGCTAGCCATGTCTTAAAGCACCTCTTCCTGAGGGTGTTTCCGTGTTCTTTACTTTTTACACCAAAATGCATCCATTCTCCCTTTTCTGTCTACACACTGTGTCTGCTTGTAAGTACTCTGTGTGTGTGCGCTGCCGAACATGCTCCTCTGCTCGTAAACGGTGCGTCGTCGTCTTTTCAAACAGAGTATAGTACCATTTTGATTCATTAAAAGGGACAAGCGGTAGAAAATGGATGGATGGATAGTACCACAGTACTATACTAGTACCGGTATACCGTACAACCCTAGCTCATACTCAAAGTTAATTTTTTATGTTTTATACTCGGGCTGCACGATTGAGAAAAAACCTAATTGAGATTTATTTGTCCAAAATTGCAATTGGATTTGCAATTTTTGTATTTAAAACGTATAAATGCATAAAACTGCAAAAATAACGAGTAAAGGAAGACATTTTATTTTTAGCCTGTCCGTCAACATATTCTTGTCTCAAACTGCCACACATTTAAAAAAATACACAATAACTTTAAATCATATTCGGCTCAGAGTTTTTGTCGACATGCACCTAAACTGAAGAAATAACTACAATGTTTATAATGTAATCATAATATATAGTAATAATGCAAGGAACCCTTTTATTTCTTGTTACTGTAGAACTGTTTGCCATTGTACTGTAGTTGGAAGGTAAATAACTTAGTTATCCTAAATAAATCAACATGCCATCACGGCATTCTTGCTCCTTTGTCCGTGTTGATGGGCTTATATTGCCCATCCCGTTTGAAGCTGAAATATTACCACCACGAGACATTTGGCTTTGTAATCCTAGTTTTTGTCACTTTGCGGAACTTCTCACCAGTGAGTAGCGGGGCTCCATGTACGTGGTCTCGCTCTCCGCCCACCCAAACAAAGGTTGTTCGTGACTGAAAAGAGGGCTCACTGCGTTTTAGTTCATTCTACGTCTGTTAAACAGGCTGCACGACGCACAGAGTGACAACTCTCTCCCTGTTGGAAGTGAGACGAATAAACGCAAAAAAAACCAACCTGCTTAAGCCTGTTGCGGTTACGTTATCAGTGTTTCCCACACATTCATTTATTTGTGGCGGCCCACCCCGAAAGAATTACGTTTTTTTTGTCCTGTCCAGCTTCTCAGGCAAATCATATAGTTGATGTAGATGCCCATATCGGCTGTTCACATTTACTTTACAAAAGAGAAGTGTAGGATACTTCTCTTGTTGCCTTATTTGTATTTGACTTAATTAAATGTATTTATATTAGAAACACAACATGTGTATATAACAAAGGGTGCAAAGTCTGCAGGCAGTAGGAAACACATGGTTAAGTGTAGGGAGTAAAACTGATGGCAGTCTAAAGTTCAAGATTTTTGGAGCTCTTTGTTCAGTGGATCAGATGTTTGATGAAGCTCTGTGTCTATCTACCACCACTACTGTTTTCTGTTTATTTGTTACTCAATGTGGCAGGACACCTCTGCCTCTGTTTCACTTTATGTTGCTGGTAAATAATATGGTTGTAGTAGTAGGCTAAAGTTAAATTATTTAGTATACACTAATTAAAAGGGGCAGAGCTTTATGAGACATTTTAGCTTTTATATTTTATAAGATATATTTTTTGTAAGAACCACAATTAATAAATATATTTAAGTGAATAACTTATTGTTCAAATCTGTATATAAATATGTACATAAAGTGCTGTAATTATATTGTAAAATGGATGGGATGGATGGACGTTTAAAACAAAACTGTTATTATTAATTAGTAAGTATACATTTTTTGAGCCTTTTTAGAGAAAATCATATCATTGTAGTAAATTACGCAAATTACTCGATTATGTCATGGTGACCACGCCCATAGCCACGCCCCCACCACCACAGGTATCTTGGCAGTTTATGGGAAACACTGAGTTATCACACGAATTAAAATCTTGTTGTCGATTAAATGTTGATTCATCAAGCAGCCTCATTTTATGCCCTCTTTTTTTTCCTCAAATACCGTAATTTCCGGACTATAAGCCGCTACTTTTTCCCCTCGTTCTGGTCCCTGCGGCTTATACAAGGGTGCGGCTTATTTACGGCCTGTTCTGCTCCGACACCGACGAAGAGGATTTCTGTGGTTTTAGTACGCAGGAGGAAGACGATGACACAATGATTAAAGACTGACTTTTCATATACCGGTAGGCTGGTTATTTTGATAACGTACAGGCGAGCACTTTGTATTACTTTGCACCGTTGTATTATTTGTACTCTGCACGAATGCTGTTCGCCATGTCAAAGATGTGAAAGTTTGATTGAATGATTGAAAGATTTATTGTTAATAAATGGGACGCTTTGCGTTCCCAAACAGTCATCTCTGTCCCGACAATCCCCTCCGTGGTAGCAGGAACCCCTATATACTACGCTAATTACACATCAAAACCCTGCGGCTTATAGTCGGGTGCGGCTTATATATGGAGCAATCTGTATTTTCCCCTAAATTTAGCTGGCGCGGCTTATAGTCAGGTGCGGCTTATAGTCCGGAAATTACGGTAACTTTTTTTTTTATGGCAAAAACACAAAATATGCAATATTCTCCCCAAAACATATTTCTAAATTGAATATTTGCTGTAAAGTAGTTGAAGCTTTAAATAGGTAAATAATGCATAACATTGCGCTTGGTTCATTATTATTTTCTTTTAAAAAAAAAATCAGGCTTTAAAAAAAGATCTCGGGATCCAAAAGGCCCCCCCACTCATAAAAAAATAGAAGTAATATCAATATCTAATATTTTTACTTTCAATGCTTAAATCTGGAGATCTATCCGTTGATTATAAGTTATTATTTTTGAGCAATGGCAGTTTTAGAGTAAAAACAAGCTTAGTGTTATTGTCACGGTATTCTAAATGCCACGGTATATCGACTAGGCTCCAGGCAGGGCGGGGGACAAGTTGCACTGAAAAGAGATTTCAATAATCCGTTTGTGAGGTATTTACATTATTAAAAGTTACATGGTTAGTTTACTTTTTTGACATTTTTAAGACTTGATACAAAAAATGTCCGCTTCAAAGACATCAACTAAGTTGTTCCTTGAAATATTTGCTTGAAACACAATTATGTGCACTTAGAAATACTTGTTTGTAGTAAAAATATGATATATAATATCTGCAGCCCCCTCCAAGGTTTCTCACTGTCATACCATTGGTTTGAGTTTTTCCTTGCCCTGATGTGGGATCTGAGCCCAGGATGTCGTTGTGGCTTGTGCAGCCCTTTGAGACACTCGTGATTTAGGGCTATATAAGTAAACTTTGATTGATTATCACAGTAAGTGTGTTATAAACATTCCTGACACTTCATTTTACCCACTACTCTTTTTGGGGACGTATACCACAATAACATCATACCAATTTTTATGTAACAATTTTTTTGCCATGGTACACTGCAAAAAGTCAGTGTTCAAAAACAGGAAAAAAAATACAAAAATGAGGGGTATTTTACTTGAACTAAGCAAAATTATCTGCCAATGGAACAAGAACATTTGGCTTGTCAAGACTTTCCAAAACAAGTCAAATTAGCTAACTTCAATGAACCCAAAAATACCTTAAAGGCCTACTGAAAGCCACTACTACCGACCACGCAGTCTGATAGTTTATATATCAATGATGAAATCTTAACATTGCAACACATGCCAATACGGCCGGCTTAACTTATAAAGTGCAATTTTAAATTTGCCGCTAAACTTCCGGTTCGAAACGCCTCTGAGGATGACGTATGCGCGTGACGTCAATCATTGAAACGGAAGTATTCGGACACCATTGAAGCCAATACGAAATAGCTCTGTTTTCATGTCATTATTCCACAGTATTTTGGACATCTGTGTTGGTGAATCTGTTGCAATTTGTTCATTGCATTATGGAGAAAGAAGCTGAGAAAGCAAAGAAGAAAGTTGTCGGTGCGAAGCGTCTATTTTGTGAGGGAAGTCAGCAGCAACACGTACACAGCCGGCGCTTCTTTGTTTACATTCCCGAAAGATGCAGTCAAGATCGAAGAACTCGGACAACAGAGACTCTTACCAGGAGGACTTTGATTTGGATACACAGTTGCGATAACGTGAGTACACAGCTGCGCTTCCAAACATTTGATCGCTTGCTATAACTAGCCCGAGCTAGTAGCTAGGAGCTAACATTAGGATTAATTTGTGGCATATTAAATATAAGCCTGGTTGTGTTGTGGCTAATAGAGTATATATATGTCTTGTGTTTATTTACTGTTTTAGTCATTCCCAGCTGGATATCAGGTCCCACCCGCGTGCTTCCAAACATTTGATCGCTTGCCCGTACGTGCGTGTCATGTACGTAACTTTGATTAAATATATAAGCTTTATGAACCTTGGGTTAGGTGAACGGTTGTTTGGGCTGAGTGAGTGTGTGTGTTGTGCAGGTGTTTGAATTGTATTGGCGGGTTATATATACGGGATCCCGTCCATATTACCCGCTCGAGCTATAACTAGTAGCTAGTAGCTAGGAGCTAGGAGCTAGCATAACAAACACCTAGGTGTTTTTATGCGGGATTAAGTTGTGGCATATTAAATATAAGCCTGGTAGTGTTGTGGCTAATAGAGTATATATATGTCTTGTGTTTATTTACTGTTGTAGTCATTCCCAGCTGAATATCAGGTCACCCCCGGCTCTCACAGCATCTTCCACTCCCCACTAGTCCTTCACTTGCACTTTCCTCATTTACAAATCTTTCATCCTCGCTCAAATTAATGGGGAAATCGTCGCTTTCTCGGTCCGAATCTCTCTCACTTCTGGCGGCCATCATCGTAAACAATAGGGAACTTTGCGTATATGTTCAACTGACTACGTCACGCTACTTCCGGTAGGGGCAAGCCTTTTTTTTATCAGATACCAAAAGTTGCGATCTTTATCGTCGTTGTTCTATACTAAATCCTTTCAGCAAAAATATGGCAATATCGCGAAATGATCAAGTATGACACATAGAATAGATCTGCTATCCCCGTTTAAATAAAAACATTTCATTTCAGTAGGCCTTTAAAATAAGTATATTCTCACTAATAACAAGTGCACTTTTCTTGATAGGAAAAAAAATACATATGAGACCTTTTTGCTCAATATGTTGAAAAATATTCTTAAATTAAGTGTCATGTCTGTTGATCATGTTTTTGTTTGGCCATGTGCTGTTTATTTTTTGGACTCTTTTTAGTTCCTGGTTGTGCACTTCCCAACCCATTAGTTTTTTACCTGTCATGTCACACACCTGTTTCACGTTTTGACTCACACACCTGTTGTTAATCCTGTCTGTGTTATTTAAGCTTTTCATTTTCTGTTGGTCTTTCTGGCGACATCACATTTATGCTCTGCACACTTTTTCATCACTCTGCTTCACGCCTTGTTCTCAGTTCCATGTCAAGTAAGTTTTTGTTTCTTAACGCCACAGTTAGTGTTTTTGTTTCATTGTTCATAGTTTCTGCCTTTGTGCAACTTTTGTTTTCATAGTCAAGTTTTTTTACCTCCGCTGTGAGCGCCTTTTGTTTGTACTTTTTTGGAGTTAGAATTAAAAATGTATTCACCTTCACGCGATGTCTGGTCCAAATCATTTGCACCACGGGGGAACAAACCACGCCACAGTCCAAGTCTTGACCTTAAGTAAATGCTAGTGCCATTATCTTGACATAATAATATGCATTACATTTCTTGAAACCAGCAAACTTACACTAAAAGCTAGTTTATTGTTCTTAATGGAAAGGCAACAAGTAGAGATGTCCGATAATATCGGTCGGCCGATAAATGCGTTAAAATGTAATATCGGAAATTATCGGTATCGGTTTTTTTATTATCAGTATCGTTTTTTTTTAGTTTTTTTTTTATTAAATCCACATAAAAAACACAAGATACACTTACAATTAGTGCACCAACCCAAAAAACCTCCCTCCCCCATTCA
Source organism: Entelurus aequoreus (assembly GCF_033978785.1). NCBI lineage: Eukaryota > Metazoa > Chordata > Actinopteri > Syngnathiformes > Syngnathidae > Entelurus > Entelurus aequoreus. The sequence continues at coordinate 3,533,947 of NC_084757.1, read as the reverse complement.
CACTCATTCACACAAAAGGGTTGTTTCTTTCTGTTATTAATATTCTGCTTCCTACATTATATATCAATATATATCAATACAGTCTGCAAGGGATACAGTCTGTAAGCACACATGATTGTGCGTGCTGCTGCTCCACTAATAGTACTAACCTTTAACAGTTAATTTTACAAATTTTCATTAATTACTAGTTTCTATGTAACTGTTTTTATTAGGGATGTCCGATAATGGCTTTTTGCCGATATCCGATATTCCGATATTGTCCAACTCTTTAATTACCGATACCGATATCAACCGATATATACAGTCGTGGAATTAACACATTATTATGCCTAATTTGGACAACCAGGTATGGTGAAGATAAGGTACTTTTTAAAAAAAATTATAAAATAAAATAAGATAAATAAATTAAAAACATTTTCTTGAATGAAAAAGAAAGTAAAACAATATAAAAACAGTTACATAGAAACTAGTAATTAATGAAAATGAGTAACATTAACTGTTAAAGGCCTACTGAAACCCACTACTACCGACCACGCAGTCTGATAGTTTATATATCAATGATGAAATCTTAACATTATAACACATGCCAATACGGCCGGGTTAACTTATAAAGTGACATTTTAAATTTGCCGCTAAACTTCCGGTTCGAAACGCCTCTGCGGATGACGTATGCGCGTGACGTAGCCCGGCGAACACGGGTATGCCTTCCACATTGAAGCCGATACGAAAAAGCTCTGTTTTCATTTCATAATTCCACAGTATTCTGGACATCTGTGTTCGTGAATCTGTTTCAATCATGTTCATTGCATTATGGAGAAGGAAGCCAAGCAAGCAAAGAAGAAAGTTGTCGGTGCGAAATGGACGTATTTTTCGAACGTAGTCAGCCACAACAGTACACAGCCGGCGCTTCTTTGTTTACATTCCCGAAAGATGCAGTCAAGATGGAAGAACTCGGATAACAGAGACTCTAACCAGGAGGACTTTTGATTTGGATACACAGACGCCTGTAGAGAACTGGGACAACACAGACTCTTACCAGGATTACTTTGATTTGGATGACAAAGACGCAGACGTGCTACTGTGAGTATGCAGCTTTGGCTTTTTTTTGCGTATGTACGTAACTTTTTTAAAATATATAAGCTTTATGAACCTTGGGTTAGGTGAACGGTCTTTTGGGCTGAGTGATTGTGTGTGTTGATCATGTGTTTGAATTGTATTGGCGTGTTCTATGGAGCTAGGAGCTAGCAGAGGAGCTAGGAGCTAGCATAACACGTACCGTACCGGACGTGCGCGTCACGTACGTAACTTTTTAAAAATATATAAGCTTTATGAACCTTGGGTTAGGTGAACGGTCTTTTGGGCTGAGTGATTGTGTGTGTTGATCAGGTGTTTGAATTGTATTGGCGTGTTCTATGGAGCTAGGAGCTAGCAGAGGAGCTAGGAGCTAGCATAACAAACACGCAGGTGTTATTATGCAGGATTAATTTGTGGCATATTAAATATAAGCCTGGTTGTGTTGTGGCTAATAGAGTATATATATGTCTTGTGTTTATTTACTGTTGTAGTCATTCCCAGCTGAATATCAGGTACCGTGAGTATGCAGCCTTGGCTGCTAAACATTCGATAACTTGACCGTATGTGCGCGTCACGTACGTAACTTTTTAAAAATATATAAGCTTTATGAACCTTGGGTTAGGTAAACTGTCTTTTGGGCTGAGTGATTGTGTGTGTTGATCAGGTGTTTGAATTGTATTGGCGTGTTCTATGGAGCTAGGAGCTAGCAGAGGAGCTAGGAGCTAGCATAACAAACACGCAGGTGTTTTTATGCAGGATTAATTTGTGGCATATTAAATATAAGCCTGGTTGTGTTGTGGCTAATAGAGTATATATATGTCTTGTGTTTATTTACTGTTGTAGTCATTCCCAGCTGAATATCAGGTCACCCTCGGCTCTCACAGCATCTTCCCTATCTGAATAGCTTCAACTCCCCACTAGTCCTTCACTTGCACTTTACTCATCCACAAATCTTTCATCCTCGCTCAAATTAATGGGGAAATTGTCGCTTTCTCGGTCCGAATCTCTCTCACTTCATGCGGCCATCATTGTAAACAATAGGGAACTTTGCGTATATGTTCAACTGACTACGTCACGCTACTTCCGGTAGGTGCAAGCCTTTTTTTTATCAGATACCAAAAGTTGCAATCTTTATCGTCGTTGTTCTATACTAAATCCTTTCAGCAAAAATATGGCAATATCGCGAAATGATCAAGTATGACACATAGAATAGATCTGCTATCCCCGTTTAAATAAAAAAAATTCATTTCAGTAGGCCTTTAAAGGTTAGTACTATTAGTGGAGCAGCAGCACGCACAATCATGTGTGCTTACGGACTGTATCCCTTGCAGACTGTATTGATATATATTGATATATAATGTAGGAAGCAGAATATTAATAACAGAAAGAAACAACCCTTTTGTGTGAATGAGGAGGGAGGTTTTTTGGCTTGGTGCATTAATTGTAAGTGTATCTTGTGTTTTTTATGTTGATTTAATTAAAAAAAACAAAAACAAAACAAACAAAAAAAACGATACCGATAATAAAAAAACCGATACCGATAATTTCCGATATTACATTTTAACGCATTTATCGGACATCCCTAGTTTTTATATTGTTTCACTTTCTTTTTTATTCAAGAAAATGTTTTTAATTTATTTATCTTATTTTATTTGATTCATTTTTTTTTAAAGTACCTTATCTTCCACCATACCTGGTTGTCCAAATTAGGCATAATAATGTGTTAATTCCACGACTGTATATATCGGTTGATATCGGTATCGGTTGATATCGGTATCGGTAATTAAAGAGTTGGACAATATCGGATATCGGCAAAAAGCCATTATCGGACATCCCTAGCAACAAGGCAACCGCTTGTTACTCTGAGTAGTTGCAGTTGCAGGCTAGGAGACCCCGAGAGTGGTCTAAAAATGCATTTTTCCATGGATAACATGACATCATCGCGCCAAGTGCGTGCTCTTTCAGTCAATTAGTGCGCATATATACAGCCGGGCCCCCGGCAAAACATTTTTTAATTGTAATTTTGAAGAATTCATCTGAATATGCATGAACTATTTCTGTTCAAAATTGTTAGAAATGTCACATGTTAAATGTTTAAAATATTAACTGTCAGTTGAGTGTACTGTGCCAACTGTACTACTATATGAGTACCTATTTTATATTGTTTCATTGGAAATAAAACAGCAAAGTCCATTTGGCTGTCATCTGTTTTAATTATGAGACACAATTGTGTCAAAATCCTGATTTTTTTTCATGCTTGAAATAAGAAATGATGACTTTAAAAAAGTAGTTTTATACTTGTGAGTGTTGATGACACAGCTTTGCAACAGTTGATATTCTAGTTTCAAGCATGTTTTACTCAATATAGCTCATCAAATCTCAGCAACAAGCTGTAATATCACTAAGGACCAAAACACTTAAAACAAGTAAAACACTCTTAACATAAAATCTGCTTAGTGAGAAGAATTAAGACAGAAAATAAGCAAATATCACCCTTATTTGAGATATTACATCTTACTTAGATTTCACTTTTTGCAGTGTATTTTTTAAATGGGCTTTAAAAATTGTACTAGACCGACTTTCTTCTCTCACCTCTGAGGCACACACACACACACAAACACACACACACACACACACACACACACACACACACACACGTTTAGTAGCAATGCTGTGATAAATATTACCAACATAAAACGCGCTCCCCCTGAGGGCGTTGGGGTGTGGCGAGTAAGCAGCGAGCAGGTCTGAGCAACTTTCAATCGATTCTTTCAAACAGGAAGTGGGTTTGTGTGGCCAGTTGTTGTGCACGCACACACTTTTGCATCCTCGCTCCCGATCACTTCCCCAGTTGTCATGGCGTCCTTCCCTTTCCGCCGCCAGTTACACAGCTCGACCCCCCGCCACCCCCGGGGGAACCAGTTAGACGGGCCCACCCCCTGTTGACTGAGAAGTAGTGGAGATAGTAGCGTGCAACTGCAACTACTCAGCAACATGTGACCACAGGGTTTTTTTCCCCTGCCGATGCCTTTTGAAGAGCAACAGCCATTTTAAGTGGTGCCCACATGCCCATGTTTCTACCTCAAACACATAATGTAACACTTTCTACGCCATGTTTCTACCTCAAACACATAATGTAACACTTTCTACGCCACGTTTCTACTTCAAACACATAATGTAACACTTTCTACGCCATGTTTCTGCTTCAAACACATAATGTAACACTTTCTACGCCACGTTTCTACTTCAAACACATAATGTAACACTTTCTACGCCATGTTTCTGCTTCAAACACATAATCTAACACTTTCTACGCCATGTTTCTACCTCAAACACATAATGTAACACTTTCTACCCCATGTTTCTGCTTCAAACACATAATGTAACACTTTCTACCCCATGTTTCTGCTTCAAACACATAATGTAACACTTTCTACACCATGTTTCTGCTTCAAACACATAATGTAACACTTTCTACACCATGTTTCTGCTTCAAACACATAATGTAACACTTTCTACGCCATGTTTCTGCTTCAAACACATAATGTAACACTTTCTACGCCATGTTTCTGCTTCAAACACATAATGTAACACTTTCTACGCCATGTTTCTACTTCAAACACATAATGTAACACTTTCTACGCCATGTTTCTGCTTCAAACACATAATGTAACACTTTCTACGCCATGTTTCTACCTCAAACACATAATGTAACACTTTCTACGCCATGTTTCTGCTTCAAACGCATAATGTAACACTTTCTACGCCATGTTTCTGCTTCAAACACATAATGTAACACTTTCTACGCCATGTTTCTACCTCAAACACATAATGTAACACTTTCTACGCCATGTTTCTGCTTCAAACGCATAATGTAACACTTTCTACGCCATGTTTCTGCTTCAAACACATAATGTAACACTTTCTACGCCATGTTTCTGCTTCAAACACATAATGTAACACTTTCTACGTCATGTTTCTGCTTCAAACACATAATGTAACACTTTCTACGCCATGTTTCTACCTCAAACACATAATGTAACACTTTTTACGCCATGTTTCTACTTCAAACACATAATGTAACACTTTCTACACCATGTTTCTGCTTCAAACACATAATGTAACACTTTCTACGCCATGTTTCTGCTTCAAACACATAATGTAACACTTTCTACGCCATGTTTCTGCTTCAAACACATAATGTAACACTTTCTACGTCATGTTTCTGCTTCAAACACATAATGTAACACTTTCTACGCCATGTTTCTACTTCAAACACATAATGTAACACTTTCTACGCCATGTTTCTGCTTCAAACACATAATGTAACACTTTCTACGCCATGTTTCTACCTCAAACACATAATGTAACACTTTCTACGCCATGTTTCTGCTTCAAACGCATAATGTAACACTTTCTACGCCATGTTTCTGCTTCAAACACATAATGTAACACTTTCTACGCCATGTTTCTGCTTCAAACACATAATGTAACACTTTCTACGCCATGTTTCTGCTTCAAACACATAATGTAACACTTTCTACGCCATGTTTCTGCTTCAAACACATAATGTAACACTTTCTACGCCATGTTTCTGCTTCAAACACATAATGTAACACTTTCTACGCCATGTTTCTGCTTCAAACACATAATGTAACACTTTCTACGCCATGTTTCTACCTCAAACACATAATGTAACACTTTTTACGCCATGTTTCTGCTTCAAACACATAATGTAACACTTTCTACACCATGTTTCTGCTTCAAACACATAATGTAACACTTTCTACGCCATGTTTCTGCTTCAAACACATAATGTAACACTTTCTACGCCATGTTTCAGCCACCCATTGACAATCAATGGGTGGCTGACTAAATACTTTTTTGCCCCACTGTATATATATTCTACATTTTATTACTTGAATTTGTTTTCACGTGAAAAAATACTCATTTTTGAGGTGTGGCGACTTCTATTTTATTTTGTAGTAGTTATGACTTCCTTGTTCATGTACAGAATCGGGTCAACTTCCTTTGTTTTCACTTTATCAAAGTGTACATGCAAGTGATGTCGAGGCCACATTGGGGTCTGTGAGCGGTTACATTGGAGTCTGATTTAAAAAAAAACACTTTTTACTTGCGGTGTATCAAAAAATCTGATTTTCTAACAAATCCGATTTGGCCTGCAGTGTAAACGTAGTCAATGTGGCCTCGACATCACTTGCATGCGCAGTTCCATAAAGTGAAAACAAAGGAAGTTGACCCGATTCTGTACATGAACAAGGAAGTCACTACTACTACTTTGCAAAATAAACGCCGGCAGACCTTAAAAGTAATTTTTATATGGGAAAATAAATTAAAATAATATAATGTATGAATGGATATATATATATATATATATATATATATATATATATATATATATATATATATATATATATATATAGTGTAATATATTTGGGAGGGTTGTAATCTTTTTATGACTGTTAAGTAGAGGAGGTACACAATTTCACAAGAAAAGCTAAACATTTGTGCAATATTATGATAAAAGTTGGAATTTAACTCAATAACTGTCGCAACTTTAGAAGAAAAGCTCAACATTTTGTCAATTTTATAAAAAGGGTCGTATTTTTACTTGACAAAAGTCACAATTTCATAAGAAAACTGTAAAATGTTGGCAATATTATAATAATCAGAACTTCACTTGGCAAAAATATGACCAAAGTCATCATGTCACAAATACATCACATCGTCAATTCTGGTGAACAATCTTTATTTCTTCAGAATTTAAGTGTGTGTAATAAATTTTTTTCTTTTTTCTGGCCATTTTGAGCGTTTATTTGACCCCACAAATGTGATGCTCCAGAAACTCAATCTGCTCAAAGGAAGGTCAGTTTTGTAGCTTCTGTAACGAGCTAAAGTGTTTTCAGATGTGTGAACATGATTGCACAAGGGTTTTCTAATCATCAATTAGCCTTCTGAGCCAATGAGCAAACACATTGTACCATTAGAACACTGGAGTGATAGTTGCTGGAAATGGGCCTCTATACACCTATGTAGATATTGCACCAAAAACCAGACATTTGCAGCTAGAATAGTCATTTACCACATTAGCAATGTATAGAGTGTATTTCTTTAAAGTTAAGACTAGTTTAAAGTTATCTTCATTGAAAAGTACAGTGCCTTTCCTTCAAAAATAAGGACATTTCAATGTGACCCCAAACTTTTGAACGGTAGTGTATATATATATATTACATGTACCGTATTTTTCGGACTATAAGTCGTAGTTTTTTTCATAGTTCGGCCGGGGGTGTGACTCATACTCAGGAGCGACTTATGTGTGAAATTATTAACACATTAGCGTAAAATATCAAATAATATTTTTTAGAAGCGACACAGAGGAAGAAGATTTCATGGGATTTAGCGATTAGGAGTGACAGATTGTTTGGTAAACGTATAGCATGTTCTATATGTTATAGTTATTTGAATGACTCTTACCATAATATGTTACGTTAACATACCAGTTGGTTATTTATGCCTCATATAACGTACACTTATTCAGCCTGTTGTTCACTATTCTTTAGACATTTTAAATTGCCTTTCAAATGTCTATTCTTGGTGTTGGCTTTTATCAAATACATTTCCCCAAAAAATGCGACTTATACTCCAGTGCGACTTATATATGTTGTTTTCCTTCTTTATTATGCATTTTCGGCCAGTGCGACTTATACTCCGGAGCGACTTATACTCCGAAAAATACGGTAGTCTATTATCTGCGCACCATTGATCAGTGACGCACTGAAAATTTGGCTGCCAAAAACACCTTTAATCCCTGAAACAGTGCTTCTTAAACCGGATGTTGTCATGGTAACCACTTCTGCCGGCAGGCCGCGTATTTCCCTGCGCACACGAATGACAAAGCTCCACCAAAGATGACGTAAAAGTCGCGTTGCCGTTGAGACTGCAGTCCCATGTGAAAATATCCGATGATGGGATTCAAACTACCTCCTGTGTGGCCTGAATCCCGTGTGAAAAGATTAGATTTGGAACACTTTGGGAGCGTTTAGACTGACAACAAATATCAGGGGCCGTACTTATCAAGCTTCTTAGAGTGCCATTTTACACTTAAGTCCTGAGAATTTGCGAAATTTAGTCCTACTCTCAAACTTAAGAATAAAAGCTTTTTATCAACGTTCTTAAGTCTAAGAATCACTCCTACTCTCCACGATATTTAAGAGACCTTCAGAGGTGTCTTAAGTGGTTAGGAGTAGCCAGCAGGGGATGGCACTGAGGCGAGAGAGACGGGCGCGAACGTTCAGGGAGCGGAACGATGTCCTGGATTTGTTTGATGACGAGCAGCTGATCAAACGGTATCGTTTAGACAGAGCGGGTATTATTTTTGTCACAGATTTAATACTTTTCGATTCCATGTTGATTTCTGCATGTGGCTGCAGTGGGCTAGTATATATAGAGCCACCCACACCAGTTTCAAATTAGTTGCCTAATTAACGAATTGGAAAGAAAATGTTATGACAGTAGCGTATGTGTGTGGCCGTGAGGTGAGTGACGTCAGTGAGTGTGTGGGCGAGAGAAGAGAAGAGAGGGAGCGGTAGCGTGAGTGCCGGCGGGGACTAGTTTGTTTTGTATTATTTTGTAGTTTATTGTCAAAATATACACTCCCATTGTCCAATTAAATATTTCCAAGATATTTCTTTATTCTTAGACAAGGGATTCCCTTCCGTGATTGGTCATTTCTATGGACACTGAAATGACGTCATCTAAAATTCCATTTACGGCACATAGTAATGTCGTAATTCAGCTCTGAGTGTGACACTTAAGATTCAGTCCTACACTTCGCTGAAAGTGTGAGTAAGACGTTTGATAACTAACTTTTAAGTGCAGCTTTCAGCGAAGAATTTATTTACTCTTAAGTCAACTCTTAGCAGACTTCTTAGGAGTAATTCTGAGAAGCTTGATAAGTACGGCCCCTGATCTGTCACTGGAGGGCAAAAAAAAAATCTGGTGGGATTTTTTTTACTATTATAATGAAAACAATTTTGCTAAGAATGATTCACCTTATATGACTTATTTTTAAAGACTTTATTGACTGAGACCCTTTTGGGTCCCCAGGACATTTTTAACATTCACTAAAATTGAGCCCTTGTGAAAAGGAAATATCCAAATGGGCCCCCCACATGCTTTCATTTTTCAGTGTGTGGCTCTCAGTGGAAAGTTTGGACACCACAAAAATATGTGACGTATCATATTAAAACTATACGTTTTCAAAATAAACTTCAACCAATCCTGTCAAGGTTCTACGTGGCTGCTACTGGTCACATGTATTAACTGTAAATGTTTTCATGTAATAATGTGAGTGAACAATGTCATTTAAACTAGTTCCCTATTCTTGTATTAATACGTCTATAGTACACAATAAGTCAACAAAAAACTAAATGTCCATCTACTTTGGTTATGCTGTCAAGTCATCTTTTGTCCAGGGATTTAAAAAATAATCTGACTAATCACGTCAGACTGATACCATTGTTATTGACACCACCACCGCCTAATTACCTGTCAATAACTGCTCACTTTCTGCTGCTACACTTCTTAAACTTTACCAAGCACCTATGTCTTCTCTTGCTTGAAGCAGCTTCAGGGTTTGATTGATTGATTGAAACTTGTATTAGTAGATTGCACAGTACAGTACATATTCCGTACAATTGACCACTAAATGGTAACACCCGAATAAGTTTTTCAACTTGTTTAAATCGGTGGTCCACGTTAATCAATTCATGGTATTACTTGCCACATTGGAGGGGGTAAATATTTACTTAGGGAAGTGGCTCCACACTGTGTATGGACCTACAACATTAGGTGCTCTGAAATTAGATCAAGTATCAGCCAAAGGGGATCGACTTTAGTCATCGGCAACGTACTTTTTCACAAAAATAATCAGCCGATACTGATTGGTCGCATCCTTTTTATGTATTTTACATGGTTTTGTTTGTAAAACTATAATTATTCATACATTTTCTATAACGCTTATCCTCATTAGTCACCGATTATATAAGAGTGTATTCATTTATTTGATAAAGACTTACTGTTAGCTAGGGCTGCAACGATTAATCGATTTGATTGGCAAAAAGCTTTGATTGGAATGATGTTGCTTCGATTACTTGTTTGAGTGTAATTAAAATTGATCAAATCTGGACTGACTTTAAATATGCAGATTAGGTTTTCGCATATGTAATTTAACGAGACGAACATTTCATATCATGGTTACTGTCACTAAAATGATTACCGTTATTATTGTTACAGTCTTGAGAGTGTGCTCAAAAAGTCACCACACACTTAACAGCTTTTATTAAAATAAATGAATACAATAAATAAATAGCCACACAATACTTTCTTGGCCGAATAAATAAAGATATACACTGGCCCCCCAGACACATTTTTTCTCTAAATCTGCGCCCCCTCGATGATCATTAATCGAACAAACTAATCGATACTAAAACAATCAATCGATAGCCTGATCAACTTTTCCAAAACGCAAAAAAAAAGGGTGGACTTTTGGATAAATGCGTGGTTTGGTGTTAATGATAACTAATAAGTATATATATTCTACAGTAGTGATGAATATAATGAGCTCATAAATACAGTAAACACAGAACTAAACATAGTAAAAAAAAATGGATGGACACAAATAAATTATCTTTGAATATAAATAATACTAAGATAGTGATGTTTGGAAATCGCAACATAATGTCTGAAAAGAAAATAAGTATTGATGGTACCCAAATTGAAATCGTAAATGAAAATACATTTTTGGGATTAATAATTGATAGTAAACTATCATGGAAACCTCATGTCAGACACATTAAAACAAAAATCCCCAAAAGCCTCTCAATTATAAACAAAGCAAAACTATAGCTCAATGAAAATGCACTCCGTACTCTATACTGCACCTTGGTACTCCCATACCTTACATACTGTGTTGAAGTATGGGGGAATACTTACCACAACACAATTCATCCTCTGATCATATTACAGAAAAGAGCAGTGCGGATCATTCACAACGTTGGTTATTTAGAACATACTCATAATCTGTTTATGCAATCAAAGTTACTCAAGTTTGATGACCTTGTTAAATATAATACATTAATAATTTTATATAAAGCATTTAACAAATTATTGCCGCCTAATCTACGTTTTTTTACAAGACGAGTGCAGGCTCATAACTTGAGAAAAGTGATAACATGTGCTCAATGTTTCCTTACCATTATTGCTATGTTGTCTATTACCATTATTGCTATGTTGTCTATTACCATTGTTGCTATGTCGTCTATTACCAGTGTTGGTATGTTGTCTATTACCATTATTGCTATGTTGTCTATTACCATTATTGCTATGTTATCTATTACCATTGTTGGTATAGTCATTATTCCTACATTATTGATACAAATGATTGTTACAGTGTAATAATTATTGTTACCTGTGGTAATGCCACTATGATACAACATCTGTATTATAATCCTTGAACAAAGTAAGAGTGAAACTCATGTGAATAATCACTGGATGGAGAACTGGGGGTGGGATTAAATAAGTTATCTTCTTCCCACTCCCTTTCAGGCAAAACTGGACAATCTGTATTAATTTATATTATTATGTGTTGTCAACTTTGTACTGTTTTATGTCATTGCCTGAAATAAATAATGAATAAGTAAGTAGTGTTTACATACTGGAACAGGAACAACAACCTGGAACAACTCAAATGGAAAAGCCCCTCCCCCGCCAGACTGCTGCAGCAGTGTGTGAACACACACACACACACACACACACACACACACACACATTCACACACACACACGTACACATTTTAAAAGAAAAGCTCAACATTTTGGCAACTTTATGAAAAGAGTCGTAGTTTTACTTGACAAAAGTCACAATTTTATAAGAAAACTATAAAATGTTGGCAATATTATAATAATTGGAATTTCACTTGGCAAAAATATGACAAAAGTCATAATTTTACTCCAAAAATGTCACTATTTCACAAGAACAACAAAAAAATTGGCAATATTGTGATAAATGTCAGATTTTTATATGACAAATATCACCATTTTGCATAAAAAGTAATAATTTTACATGAAAAAGTAATAATTTTACGAGAAAACATGGAAATATTACAGAAAAGGAAATAATATGAGATATTGTTCCCAATTTTATAAGAAAAACATTGTGAGAAAAAGACTGTTTTTAGTTATTTTTTTGTTTGTAATTGTTTTTTAATCTGCATTATTTACTTCAAGTTATTACAGTATGTCTCTATATACCGTATTTTTCGGAGTATAAGTCGCACCTGCCGAAAATGCATAAAAAAAAGGAAAAAAACATAAGTCGCACTGGAGTGTAAGTCGCATTTTTTGGGGAAATGTATTTGATAAAAGCCAACACCAAGAATAGACATTTGAAAGGCAATTTAAAATAAAGAATAGTGAACAACAGGCTGAATAAGTGTACGTTATATGAGGCATAAATAACCAACTGGTATGTTAACGTAACATATTATGGTAAGAGTCATTCAAATAACTATAACATATAGAACATGCTATACGTTTACAAAAAAACAATCTGTCACTCCTAATCGCTAAATCCCATGAAATCTTATACGTCTAGTCCAGTGGTTCTTAACCTTGTTGGAGGTACCAAACCCCGCCAGTTTCATATGCGCATTGACCGAACCCTTCTTTTGTGAAAAATACCATGTTTTTTTTGAAATTCACGACAAAGTTATATGTTTTTGGTAACACTTTAGTATGGGGAACATATTCTAAGTAACAAAGACTTAATTTAAAGTTATTTGGTTAGGGTTATAATAAGGCCATGCAGAATAAGGCATTAATAAGTACTTAATAATGACTAGTTAAGAGCCAATATGTTACTAATTTGCATGTTAATAAACAACTAATTAATGGTGAATATGTTCCCCATACTAAAGTGTTACCATGTTTTATTACTGGTGCATAAAATGACCCGTGCATGAACATCACCTTGTTCAAACAACAAAACCAACACAGTGCATAAACTCACAACAAATTACACACCTGCAAACCAGTCTGCTGTTGCCGTATCCGTAATACGCCGATAGGGAGAAGTTTGTATTTACACGATGAGTCGGGTGTGTTTTGACCTTCGCCGAACCCCTGAGCCCGACTCGCCGAACCCCTAGGGTTCCATCGAACCCAGGTTAAGAACCACTGGTCTAGTCTCTTACGTGAATGAGCTAAATAATATTATTTGATATTTTACTGTAATGTGTTAATAATTTCGCACACAAGTCGCTCCTGAGTATAAGTCGCACCCCCGGCCAAACTATGAAAAATAACTGCGACTTATAGTCGGAAAAATACGGTACATTTTTTTAATTTTTATAATTTTGACCAAAGGGGGCGCATTTCAATTTCTTACACACACTTGTTATTTCATATGTTGACCAGAGGGGGGAGCACTTTTTTAAAAGCGAGACACTGTCCATTTGGAAAAATCCCTCCTTTTTGGGACCACCCTCATTTTGATAGATGTCGCCACAAATGAGACATTGTCATATTAGATGCAACGAGATAGGCTCCGGCGACCCCGAAAGGGACAAGCGGTAGAAAATGAATGACCATGATTTATGTCATCACTTGTTCGCACCTCCTCATATGGAAGATACTTTTCCTTCTTCATGTCTCAAGAAGGGTAGAAATACAAGGACACGCGCACACACACACAGACTTGCGGTGCGTTCACGGACAGTCTGGACTTGCGGTGCGTTCACGGACAGTCTGGCCACTTAGAACTACCTCGACTCTTATCTTCCGGGCGGTGCGCGTCACTTAAACAGCATTACAAGGCGACAACGTCCATCTTTGCTTCAAAGTCCTTCAATCTCCATCAACGTCTGCAGTTCTCCGTGATGCCTTCAGGGGCAAACCTGTTGCGTTCACTGTCAACATTTTTATTTCCCCGGACAAAACCGTGTACATGTGGAGGTAATTGGCGTCATTTAGTGGGTAAAAATAACGGGTGAAAGGGCGATGTTTGCTGTAGTGGAGGGAGAGGAAAAAGACGGCAGTGTTCGATGGAGGGGGGAGAGGGGAGGGGAGGGGGGGGCCCTTGGAGACATGTGAGTCGTGATCGCTTCCACGGCAGCGTTTTCACACGGCGAACATATGACTAACACGCACTTTTATCACAGTGGCGAGGATGACCAAAGTGTCGATTGGCCATCAAAGAACAGAAGCATGCCCGCGAAAGAGACAATTAGCGGATTAGTAAGTGGCGGTCTCATGTTACGACCATCTGGAGGAGAGATTCAGACTCCGACCAAACAACTTTCACCTTCGGCTCAAGTGGGGAAAAAAAGTCCTGTCCTTCAGACGTGACCTTTTTCCGTTTGCTCGGGAAAAAAAAAAAAAAAAAAATCAATGACGCCCTTCATCGTCATTGAACGTTAAATTGTTGCGTTTTTTTGTTTTTTTTTAATCATAACCTTTAAAAAAAAAAAAAAAAAAAAAATGCTCCGGACGGACTTGGCAATGATGAATAAAACGACATAGCAATGATGAATAAACGGAGATAGCAGGAAGGGAAAACAAAGTCACGACGCAGCTCGGAGCTCGAACAGGTGCTCGCAAACAACCACAGAAAATGGAGGCCGAGTCCCAGAAAAAAAGATTTTTGAGAGTTAGCGCGAAAGAAGAAGTAGTAGACGCAGCTAAGCTAGCAGGCTAATAGAAGTAACAACTCACACCAACTGCCGCCGGTTCGACCCAGAAACTCTTTCTTCTCCGAATTCCACACAAATTTCCTCCAGCCGCCGTCGGCCTCCTTGTTGTTCCCCGACATGCTGACAGCTGCCGGCTACGATCCAACTTTTTGTCTTCTTGGTTCTTTTCTTCAAGCTCCGGGACTGCGTGCGCACTGCTCAGCGAACACCACAAAAAGACAATTTGTCAGCTTCTTGCTCGTCTCTCTCTCTCTCTCTCGCTTCTTTTCAACCTCTCTCTCTCTCTCTTTCTCTCTCTCTCACTCTCTCTCTCTCTCTCTCCCTCTCTCTCTCGGAGACGCCGACTCCGCCCGAACCCCGTTGCGCGCGAGCGAATCACCGAGTGGTGTTGCTTTATGACGTCACGCCAAGGAGGGGTTTTTTTGGGGGCGGGGCTGGGGCTCTGCTTTGAACCCACTTAAAACGTCGAGTAATAATAGTCGTTCTGCAACGTTTTTTTTGTTTTATTTTTATTTTTTTCAAAACCTTTATAACATTCAAGAAAAACTGAACATTTGTGCAATATGATAAAAGTTGGAATTTTACTCAATAACAGTCGCAATTAGCATACTTGCCAACCTTGAGACCTCCAATATCGGGAGGTGGTTGGGGGCGTGGTTATTTACAGCTAGAATTCACCAACTCGAGTATTTCATATATATTTCATATATATATATATATTAGAGATGTCCGATAATATCGGTCTGCCGATATTATCGGCCGATAAATGCGTTAAAATGTATTATCGGAAATTATCGGTATCGGTTTTTTTTATTATCAGTATCGTTTTTTTTTTGTTTTTTTTGTTTTTTTATTAAATCAACATAAAAAACACAAGATACACTTACAATTAGTGCACCAACCCAAAAAATCTCCCTCCCCCATTTACACTCATTCACACAAAAGGGTTGTTTCTTTCTGTTATTAATATTCTGCTTCCTACATTATATATCAATATATATCAATACAGTCTGCAAGGGATACAGTCCGTAAGCACACATGATTGTGCGTGCTGCTGCTCCACTAATAGTACTAACCTTTAACAGTTAATTTTACAAATTTTCATTCATTACTAGTTTCTATGTAACTGTTTTTATATTGTTTTACTTTCTTTTTTATTCAAGAAAATGTTTTTAATTTATTTATCTTATTTTATTTGATTCATTTTTTTAAAAAGTACCTTATCTTCACCATACCTGGTTGTCCAAATTAGGCATAATAATGTGTTAATTCCCCGACTGTATATATCGGTTGATATCAGTATCGGTTGATATCGGTATCGGTAATTAAAGCGTTGGACAATATCGGCATATCGGATATCGGCAAAAAGCCATTATCGGACATCCCTAATATATATATATATATATATATATATATATATATATATATATATATATATATATATATATATATATATATATATATGTATGAAATACTTGACTTTCAGTGAATTCTAGCTATATATATATATATATATATATATATATATATATATTTATTTTTATTTTATTTACATAGAAAAGAAAAGAAAATACTTGAATTTCAGTGTTCCAGTGGCTATCCATTAGATGGCAGTATTGTCCTGTTTAACTTCTCCGTTCATGATGAGTATATCATTTCGGCCGCCATGTCTGTAATTTCCTCGTTCTTCTGCTTCGTCTCCTTGTTGTGTGCGCAGTTGTGCACTCTATAAAAGCCCTAGATCAGGGGTCACCAACCTTTTTGAAAGCAAGAGCTACTTCTTGGGTAGTGATTAATGCGAAGGGCTACCAGTTTGATACACACTTAAATAAATTGCCAGAAATAGCCAATTTGCTCAATTTACCTTTAACTCTATGTTATTATTAATAATTAATGATTTTGACACTTAATTGAATGGTTTAAAAGAGGAGAAAACACAAAAAAGTGACAATTACATTTTGAAACATAGTCTATCTTCAATTTCGACTCTTTAAAATTCAAAATTCAACCGAAAAAAGAAGAGAAAAACTAGCTAATTCTAAACTTTTTGAAAAAATTAAAAAAAAAAATTTATGGAACATCATTAGTAATTTTTCCTGATTAAGATTAATTTTAGAATTTTGATGACATGTTTTAAATAGGTTAAAATCCAATCTGCACTTTGTTAGAATATATAACAAATTGGACCAAACTATATTTCTAACAAAGACAAATCATTATTTCTTCTAGATTTTCCAGAACAAAAATTTTTCAAAGAAATTCAAAAGACTTTGAAATAAGATTTAAATTTGATTCTACAGATTTTCTAGATTTGCCAGAATAATTTTTTTGAATTTTAATCATAATAAGTTTGAAGAAATATTTCACAAATATTCTTCGTCGAAAAAACAGAAGCTAAAATGAAGAATTAAATTACAATTTATTTATTATTCTTTACAATAAAAAAAATAAATTTACTTGAACATCGATTTAAATTGTCAGGAAAGAAGAGGAAGGAATTTAAAAGGTAAAAAGGTATATGTGTTTAAAAATCCTAAAAGCATTTTTAAGGTTGTATTTTTTCTCTAAAATTGTCTTTCTGAAAGTTATAAGAAGCAAAGTAAAAAAAATTATGAATTTATTTAAACAAGTGAAGACCAAGTCTTTAAAATATTTTCTTGGATTTTCAAATTCTATTTGAGTTTTGTCTCTCTTAGAATTAAAAATGTCGAGCAAAGCGAGACCAGCTTGCTAGTAAATAAATACAATTAAAAAATAGAGGCAGCTCACTGGTAAGTGCTGCTATTTGAGCTATTTTTAGAACAGGCCAGCGGGCTACTCATCTGGTCCTTACGGGCTACCTGGTGCCCGCGGGCACCGCGTTGGTGACCCCTGCCCTAGATGTTATGACGTCTTTGGGCAGGCAAGCTGTTTATATTGTGGGAAAGCGGACGTGAGAACAGGCTGTCCCCACTCAGTCTCAGGTCCGCATTGAGCTGGAGGGGGCGTGGCTTCCAGCTCCAGCTGAATACCGGGAGTTTGTCGGGAGAAAATCTCTGCCGGGAGGTTGTCGGGAGAGGCGCTGAATATCGGGATTCTCCCGCTAAAAACGGGAGGGTTGGCAAGTATGGCAATTAGAGATGTCCGATAATGGCTTTTTGCCGATATCCGATATTCCGATATTGTCCAACTCTTAATTACCGATAGCGATATATACAGTCGTGGAATGAACACATTATTATGCCTAATTTGGACAACCAGGTATGGTGAAGATAAGGTCTTTTTTTTTTTTTTTAATTGTAAAATAAAATAAGATAAATAAATTAAAAACATTTTCTTGAATAAAAAATAAAGTACAACAATATAAAAACAGTTACATAGAAACTAGTAATGAATGAAAATGAGTAAAATGAAGTGTTAAAGGTTAGTACTATTAGTGGAGCAGCAGCACGCACAATCATGTGTGCTTACGGACTGTATCCCTTGCAGACTGTATTGATATATATTGATATATAATGTAGGAAGCAGAATATTAATAACAGAAAGAAACAACCCTTTTGTGTGAATGAGTGTAAATGGGGGAGGGAGGTTTTTTGGGTTGGGGCACTAATTGTAAGTGTATCTTGTGTTTTTTATGTGGATTTAATTTTAAAAAATTAATTTAAAAAAAGATACCGACAATTTAAAAAAACGATACCGATAATTTCCGATATTACATTTTAAAGCATTTATCGGCCGATAATATCTAGTCGCAATTTTAGAAGAAAAGCTCAACATTTTGGCAACTTTATGAAAAGAGTCGTAATTTTACTTGACAAAAGTCACAATATTATAAGAACGATTGTAAAATGTTGGCAATATTATAATTAGCAGAATTTCACTTGGCAAAAATATGACAAAAGTCATCATTTTACTCCAAAAATGTCACTGTTTTACAAGAACAACAACAAAAAATTGGCGATATTGTGATACATGTCAGATTTTCATTTGACAAATGTCACCATTTTGCATGAAAAAGTAATCATTTTACGAGAAAACGTGGCAATATTACAGAAACGGAAATAATATGAGAAATTGTTACCAATTTTATTAGAAAAACATTGTGAGAAAAAGACTCCTTTTAGTTAATTTTTTGTTTGTAATTGTTTTTTTATCTGCATTATTTACTTCAGGTTATTACAATATGTCTCTATATACATTAAAAAAAGATATATATATATATATATATATATATATATATATATATATATATATATATATATATATATATATATATATATAATTTTGGCCAAAGGGGGCGCATTTCAATTTCTTACACACACTTGTTATTTCATATGTTGACCAGAGGGGGAGCACTTTTAAAAGTGACACACAGTCCCTCCTTTTTGGTAGCACCCTCATGTTGATAGATGTCACCACAAATGAGACATTGTCTATTAGATGCAATGTTATTGATTTATGTCATCACTTGTTCACACCTCCTCATATGGAAGATACTTTTCCTTCTTCATGTCTCAAGAAGGCTAGAAATACAAGAACACACACACACACAAAGACTTGCGGTGCGTTCACGGACAGTCTGGCCACTTTGAAATACCTCGACTCTTATCTTCCGGTTTAATATTATTATTTCTTTGATTGTATGTAAATGTTGAATATTATAAATAAAGGTTTTCCATCCATCCATCTTCTTCCGCTTATCTGAGGTCGGGTCGCGGGGGCAGCAGCCTAAGCAGGGAAGCCCAGACTTCCTCTCCTGCAGGCCAGCCGGGAGACATAGTCTTCCCAACGTCTCCTGGCTGGGTCTTCCCCGTGGCCTCCTACTGGTCGGAGGTTTTTTTAAATAAAAATAAATTTAAAAAGGGCGGACACTCTAACCACTAGGCCACTGAGTAGGTGAATAGTAGAAGAATAAGTGATTATTACATTTTAACAGAAGTGTAGATGGAACATGTTAAAACAATACAATCAAAGAAATAATAATAATAATAATCAAAACAAGTACAGAAACAGTACAAAACAGCGCCAGGGGACTGTGCGTTAAATTTTTTTTTTGTCATTTATTCTATTATTTGGTCTACATTATTAAGGACAAACTGTAAAAATGGTTAATGTACTTGTTCATTTACTGTTAATATCTGCTTATTTTCTGTTTTAACATGTTCTATGTACACTTCAAAACCTTTATTTATAATATTCAACATTTACATACAATCAAAGAAATAATAATAATAATAATCAAAACAAGTACAGAAACAGTACAAAACAGCACCAGGGGACTGTGCGTTCATTTTTTTTTTTTATCATTTATTCTATTATTTTGTCTACATTATTAAGGACAAACTGTAAAAATGGATTATTAATGTACTTGTTCATTTACTGTTAATATCTGCTTATTTTCTGTTTTAACATGTTCTATCTACACTTCAAAACCTTTATTTATAATATTCAACATTTACATACAATCAACGAAATAATAATAATAATTAAAAAAAAGTGCAGAAACAGTAGAAAACAGCGTCAGGGGACTGGGCGTTTTTTG
Organism: Entelurus aequoreus; assembly: GCF_033978785.1. NCBI lineage: Eukaryota > Metazoa > Chordata > Actinopteri > Syngnathiformes > Syngnathidae > Entelurus > Entelurus aequoreus. Next base: position 3,513,584 of record NC_084757.1, on the reverse strand, counting down.
TTTTTTTTTTGTCATTTATTATTCTATTATTTTGTCTACATTATTACGGACAAATTGTAAAACTGGATTATTAATGTACTTGTTCATTTACTGTTAATATCTGCTTATTTTCTGCTTTAACATGTTCTATCTACACTTCAAAACCTTTATTTATAATATTCAACATTTACATACAATCAAAGAAATAATAATAATAATAATAATCAAAACAAGTACAGAAACAGTACAAAACAGCGCCAGGGGACTGTAAGTTGTTTTTTTTGTCATTTATTATTCTATTATTTTGTCTACATTATTAAGGACAAACTGTAAAAATTGATTATTAATGTACTTGTTCATTTACTGTTAATATCTGCTTATTTTCTGCTTTAACATGTTCTATCTACACTTCAAAACCTTTATTTATAATATTCAACATTTACATACAATCACAGAAATAATAATAATAATAATAATAATCAAAACAAGTGCAGAAACAGTACAAAACAGCGCCAGGGGACTGTACGTTTTTTTTGTTGCCATTTATTCTGTTATTTTGTCTACATTATTAAGGACAAACTGTAAAAATTGATTATTAATCTTCTTGTTCATTTACTGTTAATATCTGCTTATTTTCTGTTTTAACATGTTCTATCTACACTTCAAAACCTTTATTTATAATATTCAACATTTTACATACAATCAACGAAATAATAATAATAATAAAAAAAAAGTGCAGAAACAGTACAAAACAGCGCCAGGGGACTGTGCGTTTTTTTGTTTTTTTTTGTCATTTATTATTCTATTATTTTGTCTACATTATTACGGACAAATTGTAAAACTGGATTAGTAATGTACTTGTTCATTTACTAGGGATGTCCGATAATGGCTTTTTGCCGATATCCGATATGCCGATATTGTCCAACTCTTTAATTACCGATACCGATATCAACCGATATCAACCGATATATACAGTCATGGAATTAACACATTATTATGCTTAATTTGGACAACCAGGTATGGTGAAGATAAGGTACTTTTTAAAAAAATTAACCAAATAAAATAAGATAAATAAATTAAAAACATTTTCTTAAAACAATATAAAAACAGTTACATAGAAACTAGTAATTAATGAAAATTAGTCAAATTAACTGTTAAAGGTTAGTACTATTAGTGGAGCAGCAGCACGCACAATCATGTGTGCTTACGGACTGTATCCCTTGCAGACTGTATTGATATATATTGATATATAATGTAGGAAGCAGAATATTAATAACAGAAAGAAACAACCCTTTTGTGTGAATGAGTGTAAATGGGGGAGGGAGGTTTTTTGGGTTGGTGCACTAATTGTAAGTGTATCTTGTGTTTTTTATGTGGATTTAATAAAAAAAATAAAAAATAAAAAAAACGATGCTGATAATAAAAAAAACGATACCGATAATTTCCGATATTACATTTTAACGCATTTATCGGCCGATAATATCAGCAGACCGATATTATCGGACATCTCTATCATTTACTATTAATATCTGCTTATTTTCTGCTTTAACATGTTCTATCCACACTTCAAAACCTTTATTTATAATATTCAACATTTACATACAATCAAAGAAATAATAATAATAATCAAAACAAGTACAGAAACAGTCCAAAACAGCGCCAGGGGACTGTAAATTTATTTATTTTTTGTCATTTATTATTCTATTATTTTGTCTACATTATTAAGGATAAACTGTAAAAAATGATTGTTAATGTACTTGTTCATTTACTGTTAATATCTGCTTATTTTCTGTTTGAACATGAATCGAATTGTTACCCCCAAGAATTGAATCGTGGGGTGCCTAAAAGATCAGATTTGAAGCACTTGGGAGTGTTTGGACTGGCAAAAAAAATCCCATCCGTGTCACTTGAGGGCTAAAAAAAAAAAAAAAACAGTTTGGTTTGGCATTGGGGCAACATTGGAGTCTGATAAAGATCACCTTTTACTCGTAATAGAAACAGTCAACTGGAAAAAAAAAAATCTGATTAAATACAATCCAATTTGGGCCAGTTTGTAGTGTAAACCGAGTCAAAATGCGCTCGCCAAATCCACTCATCAGTGAAGCATTTTTAATATAAACTGTGGGATTTCCAACAATTAGGAAGGTTTGTGTCATGTTTGTCCTCTTGCACAAACCACGATCTTTTTCCATTTTCATACATTTTTGAACAAGCTCCAGAGAGCCACGAGGGCCGAGAAAGTAATACATGTAAACAAACTGTTGCGTCACAGTCGACACAACTACGGTGAGTTCAAGGACCGCCGGAATTAGTAGGACAAAACTGCGCTTGCCATATAGTCAGCGATGCATAATCACAAACATATTAAAACTGGGCTTTCTGGCAACTAGGAAGGTATGTGTCAGAAACCATATTAAAACTAAATATATATTTTGCCTTTGTTCATGCAACCAACCTTGCTTTGCAACTTCCGCTCTTTTCCCACGGAGAAAAAAGGGTGTGTGTTCATGTATTTCTACTCTTGTTGAGACATGAAGAAGGAAAAGTATCTTCCACATGAGGAGGTGTGAACAAGTGATGACATAAATCAATAACATTGCATCTAATAGACAATGTCTCATTTGTGGTGACATCTATCAAAATGAGGGTGCTCCCAAAAAGGAGGGATTTTTTTCATTGTTGCTTTTAAAAGTGCTCCCCCTCTGGTTAACATATGAAATAACAAGTGTGTGTAAGAAATTGAAATGCGTCCCCTTTGGCCAAAATTATTTAAAAAAAAAAAAACATGAATATAACGACATACTTGAAGTAAATTATGAAGATTACAAACCAATTACAAACAAACATTAAAAAAAACAAAAAACTAAAAGCAGTCTTTCTCACAATGTGCCGACTTTTTTCTTATAAAATGGGGAACAATTTCTCATGTTCTTTCGGTTTCTGTAATATTGCAATATTTTCTCGTAAAATTATTACTTTTTTATGTAAAATTATTACATTTGCACCCCTGCTGGTGACATCCATCAAAATGAGGGTGGTCCCAACAAGGAGGGATTTTTAAAATTGACTGTGTCGCTTTTAAAAGTGCTCCCCCTCTGGCCAACATATGAAATAACAAGTGTGAGTAAGAAATTGCATTGCGCCCCCTTTGGTCAAAATTTAAAAAAAATAAAAATACAATAAAAAGTATATAGATACATATTGTAATAACTTGAAGTAAATAATGCAGATTAAAAAGCAATTACAATTTTTTTTTTAGCTAAAAGCAGTCTTTTTCTCACAATGTTTTTCTTATAAAATTGGGAACAATTTCTCATAATATTTCTGTTTCTGTAATATTGCCATGTTTTCTCGTAAAATTGTTACTTTTTCATGTAAAAATATTTAACAGTGACATTTGTCACATAAAATTCTGACATTTATCACAATATTGCCAATTTTTGTTGTTGTTCTTGTAAAATGGTGAGATTTTGGAGTAAAATGATGACTTTTGTCTGATTACTATAATATTGCCAACACTTTCACGTTTTCCTATAAAACTGTGACTTTTGTCGAGTAAAATTACGACTCTTTTGGTGAAGTTAAAGCTTTTCTTGAAAAAATTGTGACGGTTAGAGTAAAATTCCAACTATTATCATAACATTTCACAAATGTTCCGTTTTTCTTGGAAAATTTTGACTTGCGTTGAGTAAATTGATGACTTTTATTATAATACTGCCCAAATTCCAAGTTTTTCTTGTGAAATTGCGACCTTTTTCTTGTGAAATTCCAACTCATTTTTCACAAGCTTTTTTTATATTTGCATAGTTTGTATATATTATTAATGTTGTAAATACACATCTTTATATATCTAGAAAGGCTGGTCCTAAAGAGGGAGGCATTTTCACAGGTCTCAAGAAGGTACAAAATACAAGAATATATGTGTGTGTGTGTGTGTGTGTGTGTGTGTTCTTGTATTTTTCTTCTTGAGACATGAAGAAGGAAAAGTATCTTCCATATGAGGAGGTGTGAACAAGTGATGACATAAATCAATAACATTGCATCTAATAGACAATGTCTCATTTGTGGTGACATCTATCAAAATGAGGGTGCTCCCAAAAAGGAGGGATTTTTATCATTGTTGCTTTTAAAAGTGCTCCCCCTCTGGCCAACATATGAAATAACAAGTGTGTGTTACAAATTGAAATGCGCCCCCTTTGGCCAAAATTAATTAAAAATAAATAAATATGTAAATAGCGACATACTTGAAGTAAATTATGAAGATTACAAACCAATTACAAACAAACATTAAAAAAAACAAAAAAAACCTAAAAGCAGTCTTTCTCACAATGTGCCGACTTTTTCTTATAAAATTGGGAACAATTTCTCATGTTCTTTCTGTTTCTGTAATATTGCAATATTTTCTCGTAAAATTATTACTTTTTTATGTAAAATTATTACATTTGCACCCCTGCTGGTGACATCCATCAAAATGAGGGTGGTCCCAACAAGGAGGGATTTTTAAAATTGACTGTGTCGCTTTTAAAAGTGCTCCCCCTCTGGCCAACATATGAAATAACAAGTGTGAGTAAGAAATTGCATTGCGCCCCCTTTGGTCAAAATTTAAAAAAAATAAAAATACAATAAAAAGTATATAGATACATATTGTAATAACTTGAAGTAAATAATGCAGATTAAAAAGCAATTACAATTTTTTTTTTAGCTAAAAGCAGTCTTTTTCTCACAATGTTTTTCTTATAAAATTGGGAACAATTTCTCATAATATTTCTGTTTCTGTAATATTGACATGTTTTCTCGTAAAATTGTTACTTTTTCATGTAAAAATATTTAACAGTGACATTTGTCACATAAAATTCTGACATTTATCACAATATTGCCAATTTTTGTTGTTGTTCTTGTAAAATGGTGACATTTTGGAGTAAAATGATGACTTTTGTCTGATTACTATAATATCACCAACACTTTCACGTTTTCCTATAAAACTGTGACTTTTGTCGAGTAAATTTACGACTCTTTTGGTGAAGTTAAAGCTTTTCTTGAAAAATTGCGACGGTTCGAGTAAAATCCCAACTATTATCATAACATTTCACAAATGTTCCGTTTTTCTTGGAAAATTTTGACTTGCGTTGAGTAAATTGACGACTTTTATTATAATACTGCCAAAATTCCGAGTTTTTCTTGTGAAATTGTGACCTTTTTCTTGTGAAATCCCAACTCATTTTTCACAACAAGCTTTTTTATATGTGCATAGTATGTATATATTATTAATGTTGTAAATACACATCTTTATATATCTAGAAAGGCTGGTCCTAAAGAGGGAGGCATTTTTCTCAGCTCTCAAGAAGGTAAGAAATACAAGAATATGTGTGTGTGTGTGTGTTCTTGTATTTTTGGCCTTCTTGAGACATGAATAAGGAAAAGTATCTTCCATATGAGGAGGTGTGAACAAGTGATGACATAAATCAATAACATTGCATCTAATAGACAATGTCTCATTTGTGGTGACATCTATCAAAATGAGGGTGCTCCCAAAAAGGAGGGATTTTTAAAATTGACTGTGTCGCTTTTGAAAGTGCTCCCCCTCTGGCCAACATATGAAATAACAAGTGTGTGTTAGAAATTGAAATGCGCCCCCTTTGGCCAAAATTAATTAAAAATAAATAAATATGTATATAGCGACATACTTGAAGTAAATAATGAAGATTACAAACCAATTACAAATAAACATTAAAAAAAACATAAAAAACCTAAAAGCAGTCTTTCTCACAATGTGCCGACTTTTTCTTATAAAATTGGGAACAATTTCTCATGTTCTTTCTGTTTCTGTAATATTGCAATATTTTCTCATAAAATTATTACTTTTTTATGAAAAAATTATTACATTTGCACCCCTGCTGGTGACATCCATCAAAATGAGGGTGGTCCCAAAAAGGAGGGATTTTTCAAATTGACTGTGTCGCTTTTAAAAGTGCTCCCCCTCTGGCCAACATATGAAATAACAAGTGTGAGTAAGAAATTGCATTGCGCCCCCTTTGGTCAAAATGTAAAAAAATAAAATAAAAAGTATATAGATACATATTGTAATAACTCGAAGTAAATACTGCAGATTAAAAAGCAATTACAAAAAAAAAAGGAACTAAAAGCAGTCTTTTTCTCACAATGTTTTTCTTATAAAATTGGGAACAATTTCTCGTATTATAATAATAATAATACCTGGGATTTATATAGCGCTTTTCTAAGTACCCAAAGTCGCTTTACATGTTAAAAACCCATCATTCATTCACACCTGGTGGTGGTAAGCTACTTTCGTAGCCACAGCTGCCCTGGGGTAGTCCGTATTATTTCTGTTTCTGTAATATTGCCATGTTTTCTCGTAAAATTGTTACTTTTTCATGTAAAAATATTTCTTTTTAATGAAAAACGGTGACATTTGTCACATAAAATTGTGACATTTATCACAATATTGCCAATTTTTGTTGTTGTTCTTGTAAAATGGTGACATTTTGGAGTAAAATGATGACTTTTGTCTGATTACTATAATATCGCCAACACTTGCACGTTTTCCTATAAAACTGTGACTTTTGTCGAGTAAAATTACGACTCTTTTGGTGAAGTTAAAGCTTTTCTTGAAAAAATTGTGACGGTTAGAGTAAAATCCCAACTATTATCATAACATTTCACAAATGTTCCGTTTTTCTTGGAAAATTTTGACTTGCGTTGAGTAAATTGATGACTTTTATTATAATACTGCCAAAATTCCGAGTTTTTCTTGTGAAATTGTGACCGTTTTCTTGTGAAATTCCAACTAATTTTTCACAAGCTTTTTTTATATTTGCATAGTATGTATATATTATTAATGTTGTAAATACACATCTTTATATATCTAGAAAGGCTGGTCCTAAAGAGGTACCGGTGGGCATTTTTCACAGGTCTCAAGAAGGTAAGAAATACAAGAGTGTGTGTGTGTGTG
>NC_084757.1:3446635-3501635 GCF_033978785.1 Entelurus aequoreus | reverse complement strand
TTGGTCGGTATAAGCTTAAAGTCATGTCTATTGTTACATGGCACTATCCTGTTAGCATGCTTTTTAGCCAATTTTGTAGGAATAAAACTAAAAGTCATGGATATTGTTACTTGGCGTTAACTACATGCTAATTGTTAGCATTTTAGCCAATTTTGTTGACATGAAACTAAAAGTCAAATATATTGTTACTTGGCGCTATCCTGTTAGTATGTTAACATTTTAACCAATTTGGTTGGTATAAGCTTAAAGTCATGTATATTTTTTACATGGCACTATCCTGTTAGTATGCTAACTGTTAGTATTTTAGCCAATTTTGTAGGAATAAAAGTAAAAGTCATGGATATTGTTACTTGGCGCTATCCTGTTAGTATGTTAACTGTTAGCCAATTTGGTTGGTATAAGCTTAAAGTCATGTATATTGTTACATGGCACTATCCTGTTAGTATGCTAACTGTTAGTATTTTAGCCAATTTTGTAGGAATAAAAGTAAAAGTCATGGATATTGTTACTTGGCGTTAACTACATGCTAATTGTTAGCATTTTAGCCAAAGTTTTTGACATAAACTAAAAGTCAAATATATTGTTACTTGGCGCTATCCTGTTAGTATGCTAACTGTTAGCATTTTAGCCAATTTGGTTGGTATAAGCTTAAAGTCATGTCTATTGTTACATGGCGCTATCCTGTTAGCCTGCAAACTGTTAGCTTTTTAGCCAATTTTGTAGGAATAAAACTAAAAGTCATGGATATTGTTACTTGGCGCTAACCTGTTAGCATGCTAACTTTCAGCATATTAGCCAATTTTGTTGGTGTAAGCGAAAAGTCATGTATATTCTTACTTGGTGCTAACTGTTAGCATTTGAGCCAATTTTGTTGACATAAAACTAAAAGTCAAATATATTGTTACTTTGCGCTATCCTCTTGGCATGTTAGCTTTTTAGCCAATTTTGCTGGTGTAAAACTAGAAGTCATGTATATTGTTACTTGGCATATCTTGTTAGCATACCAACTGTTAGCATTTTAGACAAATTGGCAGGTATAAAATTATAAGTCACCGACATTGTTACTTGGCGCTATCCTGTTTGCATGCTAATTGTTAGCATTTTAGACAATTTTGTTGGTATAAAACTAAAAGTCATGTATGTTGTTACTTGGCGCTATCTTGTCAGCATGCTATTTGTTAGCATTGAAGCCAATTTGGTTGGTATAACATTCAAAGTCATGGACATTGTTACTTGGCACTATCCTGTTAGCATGCTAACTGTTAGCATTTTAGCCAATTTTGTAGGAATAAAACTAAAAGTCATGGATATTGTGACTTGGTGCTAATCTGTTAGCATGCTAACTTTCAGCATATTAGCCAATTTTGTTTGTATAAGCGAAAAGTCATGTATATTGTTACTTGGTGCTATCTTGTTAGCATGCTAACTCTAAGCATTTTAGCCAATTTGGTAAATATAAAACTAAAAGTCAAATATATTGTTATAATTTGCAAGCTAATTTTTAGCATTTTAGACAATTTTGTTGGTATAAAACTAAAAGTCATGGACATTGTTACTTGGCACTATCTTGTTAGCATGCTAATTGTTAGTATTTTAACCAACTTTGTTGTTATAAAAGTAAAAGCCAATAGCTATTGATACTTAGTCTATCCTGTTAGCATGCTAATTGTTAGCATTTTGGCCAAATTAGTTTGGTATAAAACTATAAGCTGTGGATATTGTTACTTGCCGCTATCCTGTTTGTATGCTAACTGTTAGCGTTTCAGCCAATTTTGTAGGTATAAAACAAATAGTTATGGCTATTGTTAATTAGCGCTATCCTGTTAGCATGCTAATTGTTAGCATTTTAGCCAATTTTGTTGGTTTAAAAATAAAAGTCATGGATATTGTTACTTTGCGCTATCCTGTTAGCATACTCATTGTTAGCATTGATTGATTAATTTAAACTTGTATTAGTAGATTGCACAGTACAGTACATATTCCGTACAATTGACCACTAAATGGTAACATCCGAATAAGTTTTTCAACTTGTTTCAGTCGGGGTCCACGTTAATCAATTCATGGTAGCGTTTTAGTCATTTTGTAGGTATAAAACTCATTGATATTGTTACGTGTTGCTATCTTGTTAGCATGCTAACTGTTAGCAAAATTTTGCAGGTAAAAAAAAGGGCCATTCTTTTTTCTGACATCTGTAAGTCCAAAAACAAAAGATAGTAGCATCGATAGTCATCAACCCAACAGTTGTTTGATTATCAGACCATTAAAAAAATAAATAAACATTAACTTTTATTGAAAAACTTCAAATGATCTGAAAATTGTGCAACTCGTAAACGAGGAGAGTACATTCCAAAGCTTTTGCAACTTGTGTGACTCATCAACAACACCCACTTTCCAAAAATGGTTCCTCCCTGATAAATGCTAAAATAAAACGGTTTGTTCAAGTAATTTTTTATTTTAGGATCATATGACTCATGTACAAGTGAAAAGTACACATCCAAATAAGTAAGATTATTAGTAAGTATTCAGGGTTGAGTATTGAGTAACTTTATTTCCGTGATTATTCGTCATGGTACTTACAATATACAGTAGTAAAAAAAACTAATCCACAACAGATTTTATCTAGTTGGAAGATGAATTCTTGTACTATTGACATAGTTATTTTTCAATAGGTAGAAGATGGATGAATGGATGAATGTAAGTAAACATTAAAGGTCATGTCACTTCTTTCCCTGTTAGCTACTGTATTATTGTGGCTACTTTTAGCCACTCTGTTAAAAGTAGCAAGTTAGCTGCAATATTAACTACTCTGTTAGCTCTTCAATTAGCCACTCTGTTAACTAGTAAGTTAGCCGCAATATTAGCTACTCTGTTAGCTCTTCAATTAGCCACTCTGTTAACTAGTAAGTTAGCCGCAATATTAGCTACTCTGTTAGCTCTTTAATTAGCCACTCTGTTAACTAGTAAGTTAGCCGCAATATTAGCTACTCTGTTAGCTCTTTAATTAGCCACTCTGTTAACTAGTAAGTTAGCCGCAATATTAGCTACTCTGTTAGCTCTTTAATTAGCCACTCTGTTAACTAGTAAGTTAGCCGCAATATTAGCTACTCTGTTAGCTCTTTAATTAGCCACTCTGTTAACTAGTAAGTTAGCCGCAATATTATCTACTCTGTTAGCTCTTTAATTAGCCACTCTGTTAACTAGTAAGTTAGCCGCAATATTAGCTACTCTGTTAGCTCTTTAATTAGCCACTCTGTTAACTAGTAAGTTAGCCGCAATATTAGCTACTCTGTTAGCTCTTTAATTAGCCACTCTGTTAACTAGTAAGTTAGCCGCAATGTTAGCTACTCTGTTAGCTCTTTAATTAGCCACTCTGTTAACTAGTAAGTTAGCCGCAATATTAGCTACTCTGTTAGCTCTTTAATTAGCCACTCTGTTAACTAGTAAGTTAGCCGCAATATTAGCTACTCTGTTAGCTCTTCAGTTAGCCACTCTGTTAGCTGTTAAGTAATATGTTAGCCGCAATATTAGCTACTCTGTCAGCTCTTCAGTTAGCCACTCTGTTAGCTGTTAAGTAGTATGTTAGCCGCGATATTAGCTACTCTGTTAGCTCTTTAATTAGCCACTCTGTTAGCTGTTAAGTAGTAAGTTAGCCGCAATATTAGCTACTCTGTTAGCTCTTTAATTAGCCACTCTGTTAACTAGTAAGTTAGCCGCAATATTAGCTACTCTGTTAGCTCTTCAGTTAGCCACTCTGTTAGCTGTTAAGTAGTATGTTAGCCGCGATATTAGCTACTCTGTTAGCTCTTTAATTAGCCACTCTGTGAGCTGTTAAGTAGTAAGTTAGCCGCAATATTAGCTACTCTGTTAGCTCTTCAGTTAGCCACTCTGTTAGCTGTTAACTAGTAAGTTAGCCGCAATATTAGCTACTCTGTTAGCTCTTCAGTTAGCCACTCTGTTAGCTGTTAAGTAGTATGTTAGCCGCGATATTAGCTACTCTGTTAGCTCTTTAATTAGCCACTCTGTGAGCTGTTAAGTAGTAAGTTAGCCGCAATATTAGCTACTCTGTTAGCTCTTCAGTTAGCCACTCTGTTAGCTGTTAAGTAGTAAGTTAGCCGCAATATTAGCTACTCTGTTAGCTCTTTAATTAGCCACTCTGTTAACTAGTAAGTTAGCCGCAATATTAGCTACTCTGTATGCTCTTCAGTTAGTCACTCTGTTAACTAGTATGTTAGCTGCAATATTAGCCACTCTGTTTGCTCCTCTTATTAACCACTTTTAGCGCCTCAAAAAGAAAATCACTGTTAACTGCTGTTTTATTGTAGCTATTTTTAGCTAGTATGTTAGCCGCTAAATTAGCCACTCTGTCAGCTCCTTTACTAACTGTGTTTAGCTCTTCTATTAACAACCACAGTTAACTAGTGTATATTTACAATATTAGCTACTCTGTTAGCTCTTCAATTAGCCACTTTGTTAACTAGTAAGTTTGCCGCAATATTAGCTACTCTGTTAGCTCTTCCGTTAGCCACTCTGTTAACTAGTATGTTAGCTGCAATATTAGCCACTCTGTTTGCTCCTCTTATTAACCACTTTTAGCGCCTCAAGAAGAAAATCACTGTTAACTGCGGTTTTATTGTAGCTATTTTTTAGCTAGTATGTTAGCCGCTAAATTAGCCACGCTCTTAGACCCTTTACTAACTGTGTTTACCTCATTTATTAACAACCACAGTTAACTAGTGTATATTTACAATATTAGCTACTCTACTAGTATGTTAGCCGCAATATTAGCTACTCTGTTAGCTCTTCAGTTAGCCACTCTGTTAACTAGTATGTTAGCCGCAATATTATCTACTCTGATAGCTCTTCAGTTAGCCACTCTGTTAACTAGTATGTTAGCCGCAATATTATCTACTCTGTTAGCTCTTCAGTTAGCCACTCTGTTAACTAGTATGTTAGCTGCAATATTATCTACTCTGTTAGCTCTTCAGTTAGCCACTCTGTTAACTAGTATGTTAGCTGCAATATTATCTACTCTGTTAGCTCTTCAGTTAGCCACTCTGTTAACTAGTATGTTAGCCGCAATATTAGCTACTCTGTTAGCTCTTCAGTTAGCCACTCTGTTAACTAGTATGTTAGCCGCAATATTATCTACTATGTTAGCTCTTCAGTTAGCCACTCTGTTAACTAGTATGTTAGCCGCAATATTATCTACTCTGTTAGCTCTTCAGTTAGCCACTCTGTTAACTAGTATGTTAGCTGCAATATTAGCCACTCTGTTTGCTCCTCTTATTAACCACTTTTAGCGCCTCAAAAAGAAAATCACTGTTAACTGCGGTTTTATTGTAGCTATTTTTTAGCTAGTATGTTATCCGATAAATTAGCCACTCTGTTAGACCCTTTACTAACTGTGTTTAGCTCATCTATTAACAACCACAGTTAACTAGTGTATATTTACAATATTAGCTACTCTACTAGTATGTTAGCCGCAATATTAGCTACTATGTTAGCTCTTCAGTTAGCCACTCTGTTAACTACTATGTTAGCCGCAATCTTATCTACTCTGTTAGCTGTTCAGTTAGCCACTCTGTTAACTAGTATGTTCGCCGCAATATTAGCTACTCTGTTAGCTCTTCAGTTAGCCACTCTGTTAACGAGTATGTTAGCTGCAATATTAGCCACTCTGTTTGCTCCTCTTATTAACCACTTTTAGCGCCTCAAAAAGGAAATCACTGTTAACTGCTGTTTTATTGTAGCTATTTTTAGCTAGTATGTTAGCCGCTAAAATAGCCACTCTGTAAGAACCTTTACTAACTGTGTTTAGCTAATCTATTAACAACCACAGTTAACTAGTGTATATTTACAATATTAGCTACTCTACTAGCTGCAATATTAGCTACTATGTTAGCTCTTCAGTTAGCCACTCTGTTAACTAGTATGTTAGCCGCAATATTATCTACTCTGTTAGCTCTTCAGTTAGCCACTCTGTTAACTAGTATGTTAGCCGCAATATTATCTACTCTGTTAGCTCTTCAGTTAGCCACTCTGTTAACTAGTATGTTAGCCGCAATATTATCTACTCTGTTAGCTCTTCAGTTAGCCACTCTGTTAACTAGTATGTTAGCCGCAATATTATCTACTCTGTTAGCTCTTCAGTTAGCCACTCTGTTAACTAGTATGTTAGCTGCAATATTAGCCACTCTGTTTGCTCCTCTTATTAACCACTTTTAGCGCCTCAAGAAGAAAATCACTGTTAACTGCGGTTTTATTGTAGCTATTTTTTAGCTAGTATGTTATCCGCTAAATGAGCCACTCTGTTAGACTCTTTACTAACTGTGTTTAGCTCATCTATTAACAACCACAGTTAACTAGTGTATATTTACAATATTAGCTACTCTACTAGTATGTTAGCCGCAATATTATCTACTCTGTTAGCTCTTCAGTTAGCCACTCTGTTAACTAGTATGTTAGCCGCAATATTATCTACTCTGTTAGCTCTTCAGTTAGCCACTCTGTTAACTAGTATGTTAGCCGCAATATTATCTACTCTGTTAGCTCTTCAGTTAGCCACTCTGTTAACTAGTATGTTAGCCGCAATATTAGCTACTCTGTTAGCTCTTCAGTTAGCCACTCTGTTAACTAGTATGTTAGTCGCAATATTATCTACTCTGTTAGCTCTTCAGTTAGCCACTCTGTTAACTAGTATGTTAGCCGCAATATTAGCTACTATGTTAGCTCTTCAGTTAGCCACTCTGTTAACTAGTATGTTAGCCGCAATATTAGCTACGCTCTTGTGCTTGGTGTCATCAGTGCTGCCCAATTAAAGAGCAGAAATGTGAGCATGCTGCGCCACCTTTGACTCCGCATACCTCGCATTGTTCCCTTCATTCACAACATTGTGCCCTTTAGACGTCAACCTGCATGGAAGTGGGAGAGTTTTCCTCAAGTTTACCATCGTCTTAGTCAGAGTGCTGTCCAAAGTGCGCCCCCCCCCCGGCTATTTTTTTAACGGCTCCGCAGCACATTGTAAAAAATAATATTCAATATTTAAAAAAAAGTGTAATAAAAGAGCCTATCCCAGCTGCATTTGCATTGTTCAAAATATAATAATGAATCAAAATCAATGTTGTTATGAATTATTGACATATTCAAGGCAACATTTACTTGACATCAAATATTCCACTTTGGAGTATTTTTTGCAGATATTGTTTGCCATAAAAAAATAAGTTTTCAGGGGCCAAATTGCATAAAACTAACCAAAAAACTAATAAATAATGAATCAAAATCAATGTTATGAATTATCGACATATTTAAGGCTCCAATTCATTCACATCAAAAATTTAATTTGAAATATTTTTTTGGTAAAATATTGCATATTTTGTGTGTTTGCCTTAACAAAATAAGTTGTCAATGACAAAAAAGGCTCAAAACAAACAAAAAAACATAAAAATTGTAGTAAAAGAACAACAAAAACAACATACTAAAGTGCAATAAAAGAGCAAATGAAATGTGACTAGAAAACGTTGCAATGTTGACTCTAATAACACAAAACTGCCATGCAGGATGTTTTGTTCTCTTTAAAACTCTCAAAAAATAATAATGAATCAAAATCAATGTTGTTATGAATTATCGACATATTTAAGGCTCCAATTCATTCATATAAAAAATTTCATTTTAAATATTTTTTGGGTAAAATATTGCATATTTTGTGTGTTTGCCTTAACAAAAGAAGTTTTCAATGACAAAAAGGGCTCAAAACAAACAAAAACAACATACTAAAGTGCAATAAAAGAGCAAATGAAATGTGACGTTGCAATGTTGACTCTAATAACACAAAACTGCCATGCAGGATGTTTTGTTCCCTTTAAAACTCTCAAAAAATAATAATGAATCAAAATCAATGTTGTTATGAATTATTGACATATTCAAGGCAACAATTAATTCATATCAAAAATGTAATTAGAAATATTTTCGGGGGAAAATATTGCATATTTTGTGTTTGCCATAAAAAAAAAGTTTTCAATGACAAAAAGGGCTCAAAACAAACACAAATAATAATAATAATAATAATAATAATAATAATAATAAATCAAAATCAATGTTGTTATGAATTATTGACATATTCAAAGCTCCAATTAATTCACATCAAAAATGTCATCAGAAATATTTTTTGGGGGCCAACATTGCATATGTTGTGTGTTTGCTATAAAAAACAAAGTTTTCAACGACAAAAGGGCATAAAACAAACAAAATAAATAAATAAACAATGAATCAAATTCAGTGTTGTTATAAATTATTGACATATTTAAGGCTCCACTTAATTCATATGAAAAATGTCATTTGACAAATTTTGGGGGGGAAATATTGCATATTTTGTGTGTTTGCCTTAACAAAATAAGTTTTCTATGACAAAAAAGGCTCAAAACAAACAAAAAAACATAAAAATTGTAGTAAAAGAACAAACAGGTGAAATATAACAACAAAAAGTTGCAATTCTGACTCTAATAACACAAAACTGCCATGTAGGATGTTTTTTTCTATAAAACAAACAAAAGTTAATAATGAATCAAAATCAATGTTTCTATGAATTATTGACATATTCATGGCAACAATTAATTCATATCAAACATTTTATTAGAAATATTTTCGGGGGAAAATATTGCATATTTTGTGTTTGCCATAAAAAAAAGTTTTCAATGACAAAAAGGGCTCAAAACAAACACAAATAATAATAATAATAATAATAATAATAATAATAATAAATGAAAATCAATGTTGTTATGAATTATTGACATATTCAAAGCTCCAATTAATTCACATCAAAAATTTCATCAGAAATATTTTTTGGGGGCCAACATTGCATATGTTGTGTGTTTGCTATAAAAAACAAAGTTTTCAATGACAAAAGGGCATAAAACAAACAAAATAAATAAATAAACAATGAATCAAATTCAGTGTTTTTATGAATTATTGACATATTTAAGGCTCCAGTTAATTCATATGAAAAATGTCATTTGAAAAATTTTGTGGGGAAAATATTGCATATTTTGTGTGTTTGCCTTAACAAAATAAGTTTTCTATGACAAAAAGGCCTTAAAAAAAACAAAAAAACATACTAAAGTGCAATAAAAGAGCAAATGAAATGTGACGTTGCAATGTTGACTCTAATAACACAAAACTGCCATGCAGGATGTTTTGTTCACTTTAAAACTCAAAAAATAATAATGAATCAAAATCAATGTTGTTATGAATTATTGACATATTTAAGGCAACAATTACTTCACATCAAATATTCCACTTTGGAATATTTTTTGGGGGAAAATATTGCAGATTTTGTTTGCCATAAAAAAAATAAGTTTTCAGGGACGAAAGGGCATAAAACTAACCAAAAAACTAATAAATAATGAATCAAAATCAATGTTGTTATGAATTATCGACATATTTAAGGCTCCAATTCATTCATATAAATATTGCATATTTTGTGTGTTTGCCATAAAAAAAATAAGTTTTCTATGACAAAAAAGGCTCAAAACAAACAAAAAAATATTAAAAATTGTAGTAAAAGAACAAACAGGTGAAATATAAGAAGAAAAAGTTGCAATTCTGACTCTAATAACACAAAACTGCCATGTAGGATGTTTTTTTCTATAAAACAAACAAAAAGTAATAATGAATCAAAATCAATGTTGTCATGAATTATTGACATATTCATGGCAACAATTAATTCATATCAAAAATTGTATTAGAAATATTTTCGGGGGAAAATATTGCATATTTTGTGTTTGCCATAAAAAAAAAGTTTTCAATGACAAAAAGGGCTCAAAACAAACACAAATAATAATAATAATAATAATAATAATAATAATAAATGAAAATCAATGTTGTTATGAATTATTGACATATTCAAAGCTCCAAATAATTCACATCAAAAATGTCATCAGAAATATTTTTTGGGGGCCAACATTGCATATGTTGTGTGTTTGCTATAAAAAACAAAGTTTTCAACGACAAAAGGGCATAAAACAAACAAAATAAATAAATAAACAATGAATCAAATTCAGTGTTGTTATGAATTATTGACATATTTAAGGCTCCAATTAATTCATATGAAAAATGTCATTTGAAAATTTTTTTGGGGGAAAATATTGCATATTTTGTGTGTTTGCCTTAACAAAATAAGTTTTCAATGACAAAAAGGGCTCAAAACAAACAAAAACAACATACAAAAGTGCAATAAAAGAGCAAATGAAATGTGACGTTGCAATGTTGACTCTAATAACACAAAACTGCCATGCAGGATGTTTTGTTCCCTTTAAAACTCTCAAAAAATAATAATGAATCAAAATCAATGTTGTTATGAATTATTGACATATTCAAGGCAACAATTCATTCACATCAAAAATTTAATTTGAAATATTTTTTGGGGGAAATATTGCATATTTTGTGTGTTTGCCATAAAAAAACAAGTTTTCTCTGACAAAAAAGGCTCAAAACAAACAAAAAAACATAAAAATTGTAGTAAAAGAACAAACAGGTGAAATATAAGAAGAAAAAATTGCAATATTGACTCTAATAACACAAAACTGCCATATAGGATGTTTTTTTCTTTAAAACAAACAAAAAGTAATAATGAATCAAAATCAATGTTGTCATGAATTATTGACATATTCAAGGCAACAATTAATTCATATCAAAAATTGTATTAGAAATATTTTCGGCGGAAAATATTGCATATTTTGTGTTTGCCATAAAAAAAAGTTTTCAATGACAAAAAGGGCTCAAAACAAACACAAATAATAATAATAATAATAATAATAATAATAATAATAATGAATCAAAATCAATGTTATGAATTATTGACATATTCAAAGCTCCAATTACTTCACATTAAATATTTCATTTGAAATACTAATAAGTTTTCAGGGACAAAAGGGCACAAAATCATTTATAACAAAAAAAACAAAAAAATAATGAATCAAAATCAATGTTGTTATGAATTAAAACAAGGCTCCAAATAATTCACATGAAAAATGTCATTACAAATATTTTTGGGGGACAATATTGCATATGTTGTGTGTTTGCTATAAAAAAACTAAGTTTTCAACGACAAAAGGGCATAAAAGAAACAATTTTTTTTAATAAATGATTAATCAAAATCAGTGTTATGAATTATTGACATATTCAAGGCTACAATTAATTCATATCAAAAATTTCATTTGAAATATTTTTTGGGGAAAATATTGCATATTTTGTGTGTTTGCCTTAACAAAATAAGTTTTATATGACAAACGGGGCTCAAAATAAACAAAACAACATCAAAAAGTGCAATAAAAGAGCAAACAGGTGAAATATAACAAGAAAACGTTGCAATGTTGACTCTAATAACACAAAACTATGTAGGATGTTTTTTTTCTTTAAAACAAACAAAAAGTAATATTGAATCAAAATCAATGTTATTATGAATTATTGACATATTCAAGGCAACAATTAATTCATATCAAAAATGTTATTAGAAATATCTTTTGGGGGAAATATTGCATATTTTGTGTTTTTGCTATAAAAAACAAAGTTTTCAAGGACAAAAGGGCATAAAACAAACAAACAAAATAAATAAATAATGAATCAAAATCAGTGTTGTTATGAATTATTGACATATTTAAGGCTCTAATTAATTCACATCAAAAATTCAATTTGAAGTCTTTTTTTCGGGGAAATATTGCATATTTTGTGTGTTTGCCATACAAAAAAAATACGTTTTCTACGACAAAAAAGGCTCAAAAGGTGAAATATAACAAGAAAAATTTGCACTGTTGACTCTAATAACACAAAACTGCCATATAGGATGTTTTTTTTCTTTAAAACAAACAAAAAGTAATAATGAATCAAAATCAATGTTGTTATGAATTATTGACATATTCATGGCTCCAATTAATTCACATCAAATATTACACTTTGGAATATTTTTTTGGGGAAAATATTGCATATTTTGTGTGTTTGCCATAAAAAACAAGTTTTCAATTACAAAAAGGGCTCAAAACAAACACAAATAATAATAATGATGAATCAAAATATTTTTTTTATTAATTATTGACATATTCAAGGCTCCAATTAATTCACATAAAATATTCCATTTGAAATATTTTTTGGGGAAAATATTGCAAATTTTTTGTGTTTGCCATAAAAAATATGTTTTCAAGGACAAAAGGGCTCAAAACATACAAACAAATAATAATGAATCAAAATGACCTTTCCAGGGTAACAATTACTTGACATCAAATATTACACTTTGGAATATTTTTTTGGGGAAAATATTGCATATTTTGTGTGAATAATATAAAACTTAAATTTGATGGATAATTCTGAAGTTGATATAGAGACTTAAGCGTTGAAAGTAAAAAAATAAATTAAAAAAAAGGTAAGTTATATTATTTAACACTTTTATGAGTTAGGGCCCTTTTGGAACCCCAACAATTTTAGTGGGATTTTTGAAAAACTGTCATGACCCATTGCTCAAAAAATAATAATGAATCAAAAATCAATGTTGTTATGAATTATTTAAATATTTAAGGCTCCAGTTATTTCACATCAAATATTCCACTTTGGAATGTTTTTGGAAAAATGATTGCATATTTTGTGTTTTTGCCCTAAAAACAAAGTTGTCCATGACAAAAAGGGCATAAAACAAACATTGGAAAAAATAGTAAAAACAAAACAAAACCGTATACTCGACAGCTAGAAGTTTTGAAAGGTGAAAGTAAAAAAATTTAATAAAAATAAATAAATATATATATATAAAGTATGACTTATTTTTAACATTTTTATAAGTGGGTCACTTTTAGGTCCCTTAGAATTTTTGTGGGTTTTGTTCAAAATATAATAATGAATCAAAACCAATGTTATGAATTATTTTATACTCTGATTAATTCACATCAAATATTACACTTTAAATCATTTTGGTTGAAAATATTGTATATTTTGTGTTTTTGCTCTAATAAACAGAGTTTTGACAAAAAGTACATAGAACATGAAACAAAACAAAAAACATTGATATGTTTATGTAAATATTGACATATTCAAGGCTTTAATTACTTGACGTCAAATATTTCACTTTGGAATATTTTTGGAAAAAATATTGCATATTTTGTGTTTTTGCCCTAAAAAAAATTGTTGTCCATGACAAAAAGGGCATAAAATAAACATGAAAAAAATAATCAAAAACTTATACTTGTTGATCTATACCAGAGATTTCAGGGTTGAAAGTAAAAAAAAAAAGTATGACTTATTTTTAACATTTTTACAAGTGGTCCCTTTTAGGTCCCTTAGAATTTTTGTGGGATTTGTTCAAAATATAATAATGAATCAAAACCAATGTTATGAATTATTTTATACTCTGATTAATTCACATCAAATATTACACTTTAAATTTTGGTTGAAAATATTGTAAATGTTGTGTTTTTGCTGTAATAAACAGAGTTTTGACAAAAAGTACATAGAACACGAAACAAAACAAAAAACCCGACAGACAGACTTGAAGTTTGGGTGAAATGATTGCACATTTTGTGTCTTTCAAGCAATGTTGTTATGAATTATTGACATATTCAAGGCTCCAATTAATTCACATCAAATATTACACTTTGGAATATTTTTTTGGGGGAAAATATTGCATATTTTGTGTGTTTGCCATAAAAAAATAAGTTTTCAATTCCAAAAATGGCTCAAAACAAACACAAATAATAATAATAATAATAATAATCAATGTTATAAATTATTGACATATTCAAGGCTCCAATTAATTCACATCAAATATTCAATTTGAAATATTTTTTGAGGAAAGTATTGCACATTTTTTGTGTTTACCATAAAAAAATATTCAGGGTAACAATTACTTGACATCAAATATTACACTTTGGAATACTTTTTGGGGAAAATATTGCATATTTTGTGTGAATAATGAAAAAAATTTTTTTTTTTAAAGGTAAGTTAAATTTAACACTTTTATGAGTTAGGTCCCTTTTGGAACCTCAACAATTTTAGTGGGATTTTTGAAAAACTGTCATGACCCATTGCTCAAAAAATAATAATGAATCAAAAATCAATGTTGTCATGAATTATTTAGATATTTAAGGCTCCAGTTATTTCACATCAAATATTCCACTTTGGAATGTTTTTGGAAAAATGATTGCATATTTTGTGTTTTTGCCCTAAAAACAAAGTTGTCCATGACAAAAAGGGCATAAAACAAACATTGAAAAAATAAATAAAAAAACGTATACTCGACAGCTAGAAGTTTTGAAAGTTGAAAGTAAAAAAAATAAATACAAATAAATAAATATATATATATATAAAGTATGACTTATTTTTTTACATTTTTTATAAGTGGGTCACTTTTAGGTCCCTTAGAATTTTTGTGGGATTTGTTCAAAATATAATAATGAATCAAAACCAATGTTATGAATTATTTCAGGCTCTGATTAATTCACATCAAATATTACACTTTAAATCATTTTGGTTGAAAATATTGTATATTTTGTGTTTTTGCTCTAATAAACAGAGTTTTGACAAAAAGTACATAGAACATGAAACAAAACAAAAAACCCGACAGACAGACTTGAAGTTGGGCGAAATGATTGCACATTTTGTGTTTTTCCAGCAATGTTGTTATGAATTATTGACATATTCAAGGCTCCAATTAATTCACATCAAATATTACACTTTGGAATAATTTTTTTGGGGAAAATATTGCATATTTTGAGTGTTTGCCCCCCCAAAAACCAACAGTTTCGACATAAAACAAACAACCTGAAGTGCACCGAGACATATAAGTGTTGAATTAAAATACAATCTAATAAAAATATTACCTTTTTTTCAACGTTTTTATGACCGTGACCCTTCTGTCTTCTTTCAAACATTAGAAACAAAAATACTAAAAGTTCTCTGCACTTTTTGATCTCATTTCCTGACATGATGTGTGACTAACAACATAAGTCTTCAGGAATGACGAAGATACAAAGTAACAAACATGTCTTCTCCTTCATCAGACACTCAGCGTTTGTTGAAGAAAAGCAGGCAGTTTCAAGGTAAGTTACCGTGGCAACTAACTCTGACTTTGACTTACCCCTTTTTCTAACACAGGGGAAAAAAACAATGTGCCTCATCTCAGGCTTTACTTACTCAGAGTTTACACTTAACCCTGTGTTTATCCACAAAATTAGCTCAATAAAGCTAGCATGCCAACAGTACTATGCTAACATACTAGTTTAAAATAGTGTTTACAGTTAGCATTAGTAAAATACCAAAATATATGACACTGAAGTGTATACCTGCCTAATTAATTTAAAAAAAGCTAACATGCTAATGTTAGCATGATAAAATGCTAATTGTAACATGCCCCAAATATCAAAATATATTACCCTGAGGTGTGTACCTGTAAAATGTGTTTAAAATGCTAGCATGCTAAGGATAGCATGCATCAAGTACTAAAATATGACTGTGTATATCTACTAAAGTATTTGACACTGCGGTACAGACTTACAAAATTAGCACAAAAAAAAGCTAGCATGCTAATATTAGCATGCTAAAATAAACAGCAGTAAATAAAATAAAAAGCAGGCAGTTTCAAGGTAAGTTACCGTGGCAACTAACTCTGACTTTGACTTACCCCTTTTTCTAACACAGGGAAAAAAACAATGTGCCTCATCTCAGGCTTTACTTACTCAGAGTTTACACTTAACCCTGTGTTTATCCACAAAATTAGCTCAATAAAGCTAGCATGCTAACAGTTCTATGCTAACATACTAGTCTACTAGTTTAAAATAGTGTTTACAGTTAGCATTAGTAAAATACCAAAATATATGACACTGAAGTGTATACCTGCCTAATTAATTTAAAAAAAAAGCTAACATGCTATTGTTAGCAAGATAAAATGCTAATTGTAACATGCCCCAAATACCAAAATATGTACCTGTAAAATGTGTTTAAACTGCTAGCATGCTAAGGATAGCATGCATCAAGTACTAAAATATGACTGTGTATATCTACTAAAATATTTGACACTGCGGTACAGACTTACAAAATTAGCACAAAAAAAAAGCTAGCATGCTAATATTAGCATGCTAAAATGTTAACTGTAACAAGTTATTTTTTGATTACTTTTTTGGTTTTTTTTCACTGGAAAAAAAAAAGAAGGTTAAACTAAGCTTTTGGCTAATTCTGAAATAATAATATAACAAAACATTTTTTGAAAGTACTTTTTGAGAATCATTTTTTTTTAAATGATAAAATAAACAAATACAACCATTTTTGCATTATTATTTTATTCGTTTTTGTCAAATTAGGGGAAAAAAAATATTATTTTTTGTGAAATTACTTTATAAAAAGTATTGTTTTTTTTAATAACTTTTTCATAGTTTTAACTACCCTTTTGGCTAATTCTGGAACAATACATCATAAAATAAGACGATTTTTAAAGTACCTTTTGAGATTAATCATGTTTTTTCATACATAAAATAAATATATAATAATAAGAATATGTATGTACAATATTTGCATAATTGTATCAGTTTTTGTCATAAAATAGGGGATTTAAAATATATATTTTTTGTAAAATTACTTTGTATAAAGTCATTTTTTCAAAAACTTTTTTTTATAGTTTTATTTTTCACTGGAGAAAAAAAAGTTTAAACTATCCTTTTGGCAAATTTAGAAATACATAATATAAAACACCTTTTTTAGTACTTTTTGAGAATCTTTTTTTTTTAAATGATAAAATAAACAAATACAACCATTTTTGCATTATTATTTTATTCGTTTTTGTCAAATTAGGGGGAAAAAAATAAATATTTTTTGTGAAATTACTTTATAAAAAGTATTGTTTTTTTTAATAAATTTTTCATAGTTTTAACTACCTTTTTGGCTAATTCTGGAATAATACATCATAAAATAAGACGATTTTTAAAGTACTTTTTGAGATGAATCATGTTTTTTCACACATAAAATAAATATATAATAATAAGAATATGTATGTACAATATTTGCATAATTGTATCAGTTTTTGTCATAAAATAGGGGATTTAAAATATATATTTTTTGTAAAATTACTTTGTATAAAGTCATTTTTTCAAAAACTTTTTTTATAGTTTTATTTTTCACTGGAAAAAAAAAAGTTTAAACTATCCTTTTGGCAAATTTAGAAATACATAATATAAAACACCTTTTTTAGTACTTTTTGAGAATCTTTTTTTTTTTAAATGATAAAATAAACAAATACAACAATTTTTGCATTATTATTTTATTCGTTTTTGTCAAATTAGGGGGAAAATTTTTTTTTTTTTTGTGAAATTACTTTATAAAAAGTATTGGTTTTTTTAATAACTTTTTCATAGTTTTAACTACCCTTTTGGCTAATTCTGGAATAATACATCATAAAATAAGACGATTTTTAAAGTACTTTTTGAGATTAATCCTCTTTTTTCATACATAAAATAAATATATAATCAAAGTAATAAGAATATGTATGTACAATATTTGCATAATTGTATCAGTTTTTGTCATAAAATAGGGGATTTAAAATATATATTTTTTGTAAAATTACTTTCTATAAAGTCATTTTTTCTATAACTTTTTTTATAGTTTTATTTTTCACTGGAAAAAAAAAGTTTAAACTATCCTTTTGGCAAATTTAGAAATACATAATATAAAACACCTTTTTTAGTACTTTTTGAGAATAATTTTTTTTAAAATGATAAAATAAACAAATACAACAATTTTTGCATTATTATTTTATTAGTTTTTGTCAAATTAGGGGGGAAAAAAAATATATTTTTTGTGAAATTACTTTATAAAAAGTATTGTTTTTTTAATAACTTTTTCATAGTTTTAACTACCCTTTTGGCTAATTCTGGAATAATACATCATAAAATAAGACGATTTTTAAAGTACTTTTTGAGATTAATCCTGTTTTTTCCACACATAAAATAAATATATAATAAGAATATGTATGTACAATATTTGCATAATTGTATCAGTTTTTGTCATAAAATAGGGGATTTCAAATATATATTTTTTGTAAAATTACTTTTTCTATAACTTTTTTTATAGTTTTATTTTTCACTGGAGAAAAAAAAAGTTTAAACTATCCTTTTGGCTAATTTAGAAATACATAATATAAAACACCTTTTTTAGTACTTTTTGAGAATAATTTTTTTTTAAATGATAAAATAAACAAATACAACAATTTTTGCATTATTATTTTATTCGTTTTTGTCAAATTAGGGGAAAAAATATATATATTTTTTGTGAAATTACTTTATAAAAAGTATTGTTTTTTTTTTAATAACTTTTTCATAGTTTTAACTACCCTTTTGGCTAATTCTGGAATAATACATCATAAAATAAGACGATTTTTAAAGTACTTTTTGAGATTAATCCTGTTTTTTCACACATAAAATAAATATATAATAATAAGAATATGTATGTACAATATTTGCATAATTGTATCAGTTTTTGTCATAAAATAGGGGATTTAAAATATATATTTTTTGTAAAATTACTTTGTATAAAGTCATTTTTTCTATAACTTTTTTTATAGTTTTATTTTTCACTGGAAAAAAAAAAGTTTAAACTATCCTTTTGGCTAATTTAGAAATACATAATATAAAACACCTTTTTTAGTACTTTTTGAGAATATATATTTTTTTAAATGATAAAATAAACAAATACAACAATTTTTGCATTATTATTTTATTCGTTTTTGTCAAATTAGGGGGGGAAAAAAATATATTTTTTGTGAAATTACTTTATAAAAAGTATTGTTTTTTTTAATAGCTTTTTCATAGTTTTAACTACCCTTTTGGCTAATTCTGGAATAATACATCATAAAATAAGACGATTTTTAAAGTACTTTTTGAGATGAATCCTGTTTTTTCATACATAAAATAAATATATAATCAAAGTAATAAGAATATGTATGTACAACATTTGCATAATTGTATCAGTTTTTGTCATAAAATAGGGGATTTAAAATATATATTTTTTGTAAAATTACTTTGTATAAAGTAATTTTTTCTATAACTTTTTTTATAGTTTTATTTTTCACTGGAGAAAAAAAAGTTTAAACTATCCTTTTGGCAAATTTAGAAATACATAATATAAAACACCTATTTTAGTACTTTTTGAGAATAATTTTTTTTTAAATGATAAAATAAACAAATACAACAATTTTTGCTGTATTATTTTATTCGTTTTTGTCAAATTAGGGGAAAAAAATTAATATTTTTTGTGAAATTACTTTATAAAAAGTATTGTTTTTTTTAATAACTTTTTCATAGTTTTAACTACCCTTTTGGCTAATTCTGGAATAATACATCATAAAATAAGACGATTTTTAAAGTACTTTTTGAGATTAATCCTGTTTTTTCACACATAAAATAAATATATAATAATAAGAATATGTATGTACAATATTTGCATAATTGTATCAGTTTTTGTCATAAAATAGGGGATTTAAAATATATATTTTTTGTAAAATTACTTTGTATAAAGTAATTTTTTCTATAACTTTTTTTATAGTTTTATTTTTCACTGGAAAAAAAAAGTTTAAACTATCCTTTTGGCTAATTTAGAAATACATAATATAAAACACCTTTTTTAGTACTTTTTGAGAATCTTTTTTTTTTTAAATGATAAAATAAACAAATACAACAATTTTTGCATTATTATTTTATTCGTTTTTGTCAAATTAGGGAAAAAGAATTTTTTTTTGTGAAATTACTTTATAAAAAGTATTGGTTTTTTTAATAACTTTTTCATAGTTTTAACTACCCTTTTGGCTAATTCTGGAATAATACATCATAAAATAAGACGATTTTTAAAGTACTCTTTGAGATTAATCCCGTTTTTTCATACATAAAATAAATATATAATCAAAGTAATAAGAATATGTATGTACAATATTTGCATAATTGTATCAGTTTTTGTCATAAAATAGGGGATTTAAAATATATATTTTTTGTAAAATTACTTTGTATAAAGTCATTTTTTCTATAACTTTTTTTATAGTTTTATTTTTCACTGGAAAAAAAAAAGTTTAAACTATCCTTTTGGCTAATTTAGAAATACATAATATAAAACACCTTTTTTAGTACTTTTTGAGAATAATTTTTTTTTAAATGATAAAATAAACAAATACAACAATTTTTGCATTATTATTTTATTCGTTTTTGTCAAATTAGGGGGAAAAAAATAAATATTTTTTGTGAAATTACTTTATAAAAAGTATTGTTTTTTTTAATAACTTTTTCATAGTTTTAACTACCCTTTTGGCTAATTCTGGAATAATACATCATAAAATAAGACGATTTTTAAAGTACTTTTTGAGATGAATCCTGTTTTTTCACACATAAAATAAATATATAATAATAAGAATATGTATGTACAATATTTGCATAATTGTATCAGTTTTTGTCATAAAATAGGGGATTTAAAATATATATTTTTTGTAAAATTACTTTGTATAAAGTCATTTTTTCTATAACTTTTTTTATAGTTTTATTTTTCACTGGAAAAAAAAAGTTTAAACTATCCTTTTGGCTAATTTAGAAATACATAATATAAAACACCTTTTTTTAGTAATTTTTGAGAATCATTTTTTTTTAAATGATAAAATAAACAAATACAACCATTTTTGTACCTTTTTTAGTACTTTTTGAGAATCATTTTTTCGTCCTTATAATCAAATAAAACGTGTTTTTTAAACTACTATGACTATGTATGTGCAATATTTGCATTGTTATTTTATCCGTTTTTGTCATAAAATAGGGGATTTAAAAAATATTTTTGTTAAATTACTTTATACTGTCAAAGCGCTTTGGGCTCCTTAAAAAGGGGTAGAAAAGCGCTATACAAGTACAACCCATTTACCATTTACCATGTGTCAAGTACTAAAATATATCAGTCTGAGGTGTGTACCTAAAAAAAAAAAAAAAAGTATTTAAAATGCTAAAATGCTAACATTAGCATGCATCAATTACCAAAATATGACTCAAGTGTATTAGCACAAAAAAAGAGCTAACATGCTAACAGTATCAGTTGTCAAGTAACAAAATATTTGATGCTAAGCTCCGTCTGTATGAAGGACATTGCAATTATTCACTTTTATCCAATGACTGGAAAAACCTCACCACACACACACACACACACACACACACACACACACACACACACACACACACACACACACACACACACACACACACACACACACACACACACACACACACACACACACACACACAGCTAAGTGCTAACATGCCCCCCAGGGACACATTTAGATGGATGACATAACTGCTTGTTCTCGTAAAAAGTCAATTAGTTTCATTTATGTGGTGTC
Organism: Entelurus aequoreus; assembly: GCF_033978785.1. Classification (NCBI taxonomy): domain Eukaryota; kingdom Metazoa; phylum Chordata; class Actinopteri; order Syngnathiformes; family Syngnathidae; genus Entelurus; species Entelurus aequoreus. The sequence goes on along the minus strand of NC_084757.1, from coordinate 3,480,256 downwards.
ACCTTCCTCATCCTCATCATCATCCTCATCATCCTCATCATCATCATCCTAACATGTCATGAGGTCGTGTGAGGTCACAGGTCAAGGAGGTCACGCTAACGTCCAGTAGAAGCCAACACAGGACTGGTGTGGTAACAATGTTTACATCATGTTTTACATTAAATATCTTAGAAGTAGCTCAAAAAATGCTAAATCAATAAAATTGGCTTCAAAATATATATTATATATGTCATTTTTTTAATAATATGCAGACAGCCGATGAAAAATAGAAGTGTGTTAGCTTCGATGCTAATTGAGGAAGTTCAAACAGGCTTTTATCGCGTGTGTACAGCTTTAAGGCTAAAGACTTGTGTTTGTCTTTGACACGGTGTCTGAAAAGTACTAGCATGGTTATGTGAGCGACATGCTAACATGACATTTTAACGTAATGCGAGGTTAACAACACTAGCGTAGCTATGTGGGCTACATGCTAACATGACATTTGAACATCGTGATGGGTTAGCAACACTAGCATAGCTTTGTGAGCTACATGCTAACTTTATATTTTAAATGTCATGCGAGGTTAGCAACACTGGCATAGCTATGTAAGCTGCATGCTAACATTACATTTTGCCATCAGGCTAGGTTAGCAACACTAGCTGTGTGAGCTACATGCTAACATTACATTTTAACACCATGATAGGTTAGCAACACTAGCATAGCTATGTGAGCTGCATGCTAACATTAAATTTTAACATCATGCTGAGTTAGCAACACTAGCATAGCTATGTAAGATACATGCTAACATTACATTTTAACATCATGTTCGGTTAGCAACACCAACATTGCTATGTGAGTGACATGCTAACATGACATCATGCTAAGTTATCAACACTACATAGCTACGTGAACTACATGCTAACATTTTATTTTGTAACATCATGCTAGGTTAGCAACGCTAGCATAGCTATGTGAGCTGCATGCCAACATTACATTTTACCATCAGGCTAGGTTAGCAACACTAGCTGTGTGAGCTACATGCTAATATTACATTTTAACACAATGATAGGTTAGCAACACTAGCATCACTATGTGAGCTGCATGCTAACATTACATTTTAACATCATGCTGGGTTAGCAACAAGGGCCTAGCTTTGTAAGATACATGCTAACGTTACATTTTAACATCATGTTCGGTTAGCAACACCAACATTGCTATGTGAGTGACATGCTAACATGACATCATGCTAAGTTATCAACACTACATAGCTACGTGAACTACATGCTAACATTTTATTTTGTAACATCATGCTAGGTTAGCAACGCTAGCATAGCTATGTGAGCTGCATGCCAACATTACATTTTAACATCTGGCTAGGTTAGCAACACTAGCTGTGTGAGCTACATGCTAACATTACATTTGAACACCATGATAGGTTAGCAACACTAGCATCACTATGTGAGCTGCATGCTAACATTACATTTGAACATTATGCTAGGTTAGCAACACTAGCATAGCTATGTGAGCTGCATGCTAACATTAAATTTTAACATCATGCTGGGTTAGCAACACTAGCACAGCTATGTGAGCTGCATGCTAACATTACATTTTAACATCATGTTCGGTTAGCAACACCAACATAGCTATGTGAGTGACATGCTAACATGACATCGTACTACGTTATCAACACTACATAGCTACGTGAGCTACATGCTAACATTATATTTTAAATGTCATGTGAGGTTAGCAACACTGGCATAGCTATGTGAGCTACATGCTAACATTACATTTTAACACCATGATAGGTTAGCAACACTAGCATAGCTATGTGGGCTGCATGCTAACATTACATTTTAACATTATGCTAGGTTAGCAACAGTAGCATAGCTAGGTGAGCTGCATGCTAACATTAAATTTTAACATCATGCTGGGTTAGCAACACTTGCATAGCTATGTAAGATACATGCTAACATTACATTTTAACATCATGTTCGGTTAGCAACACCAACATTGCTATGTGAGTGACATGCTAACATGACATCATGCTAAGTTATCAACACTACATAGCTACGTGAACTACATGCTAACATTTTATTTTGTAACATCATGCTAGGTTAGCAACGCTAGCATAGCTATGTGAGCTGCATGCCAACATTACATTTTAACATCTGGCTAGGTTAGCAACACTAGCTGTGTGAGCTACATGCTAACATTACATTTTAACACCATGATAGGTTAGCAACACTAGCATAGCTATGTGAGCTGCATGCTAACATTACATTTTAACATTATGCTAGGTTAGCAACACTAGCATAGCTATGATAGCTGCATGCTAACATTAAATTTTAACATCATGCTGGGTTAGCAACACTAGCACAGCTATGTGAGCTGCATGCTAACATTACATTTTAACATCATGTTCGGTTAGCAACACCAACATAGCTATGTGAGTGACATGCTAACATGACATCATACTACGTTATCAACACTACATAGCTACGTGAGCTACATGCTAACATTATATTTTAAATGTCATGCGAGGTTAGCAACACTGGCATAGCTATGTGAGCTGCACGCTAACATTACATTTTAACATCATGCTGGGTTAGCAACACTAGCATAGCTATGTGAGCCTCATGCTAACATTTCATTTTAACATCATGCTAGATTAGCAACACTAGCATAGCTATGTGAGCTGCATGCTAACATTACATTTTAACATCATGCTGGGTTAGCAACACTAGCATAGCTATGTGAGCTGCATGCTAACATTACATTTTAACATCATGCTGGGTTAGCAACACTAGCATAGCTATGTAAGATACATGCTAACATTACATTTTAACATCGTGTTCGGTTAGCAACACCAACATTGCTATGTGAGTGACATGCTAACATGACATCATACTACGTTATCAACACTACATAGCTACGTGAGCTACATGCTAACATTATATTTGAACATCATGCTAGGTTAGCAACGCTAGCATAGCTATGTGAGCTACATGCTAACATTACATTTTACCATCAGGCTAGGTTAGCAACACTAGCTGTGTGAGCTACATGCTAACATTACATTTTAACACCATGATAGGTTAGCAACACTAGCATAGCTATGTGAGCTGCATGCTAACATTACATTTTAACATTATGCTAGGTTAGCAACACTAGCATAGCTATGATAGCTGCATGCTAACATTAAATTTTAACATCATGCTGGGTTAGCAACACTAGCACAGCTATGTGAGCTGCATGCTAACATTACATTTTAACATCATGTTCGGTTAGCAACACCAACATAGCTATGTGAGTGACATGCTAACATGACATCATACTACGTTATCAACACTACATAGCTACGTGAGCTACATGCTAACATTATATTTTAAATGTCATGCGAGGTTAGCAACACTGGCATAGCTATGTGAGCTGCACGCTAACATTACATTTTAACATCATGCTGGGTTAGCAACACTAGCATAGCTATGTGAGCCTCATGCTAACATTTCATTTTAACATCATGCTAGATTAGCAACACTAGCATAGCTATGTGAGCTGCATGCTAACATTACATTTTAACATCATGCTGGGTTAGCAACACTAGCATAGCTATGTGAGCTGCATGCTAACATTACATTTTAACATCATGCTGGGTTAGCAACACTAGCATAGCTATGTAAGATACATGCTAACATTACATTTTAACATCGTGTTCGGTTAGCAACACCAACATTGCTATGTGAGTGACATGCTAACATGACATCATACTACGTTATCAACACTACATAGCTACGTGAGCTACATGCTAACATTATATTTGAACATCATGCTAGGTTAGCAACGCTAGCATAGCTATGTGAGCTACATGCCAACATTACATTTTACCATCAGGCTAGGTTAGCAACACTAGCTGTGTGAGCTACATGCTAACATTACATTTTAACACCATGGTAGGTTAGCAACACTAGCATAGCTATGTGAGCTGCATGCTAACATTACATTTTAACATTATGCTAGGTTAGCAACACTAGCATAGCTATGATAGCTGCATGCTAACATTAAATTTTAACATCATGCTGGGTTAGCAACACTAGCACAGCTATGTGAGCTGCATGCTAACATTACATTTTAACATCATGTTCGGTTAGCAACACCAACATAGCTATGTGAGTGACATGCTAACATGACATCATACTACGTTATCAACACTACATAGCTACGTGAGCTACATGCTAACATTATATTTTAAATGTCATGCGAGGTTAGCAACACTGGCATAGCTATGTGAGCTGCACGCTAACATTACATTTTAACATCATGCTGGGTTAGCAACACTAGCATAGCTATGTGAGCCTCATGCTAACATTTCATTTTAACATCATGCTAGATTAGCAACACTAGCATAGCTATGTGAGCTGCATGCTAACATTACATTTTAACATCATGCTGGGTTAGCAACACTAGCATAGCTATGTGAGCTGCATGCTAACATTACATTTTAACATCATGCTGGGTTAGCAACACTAGCATAGCTATGTAAGATACATGCTAACATTACATTTTAACATCGTGTTCGGTTAGCAACACCAACATTGCTATGTGAGTGACATGCTAACATGACATCATACTACGTTATCAACACTACATAGCTACGTGAGCTACATGCTAACATTATATTTGAACATCATGCTAGGTTAGCAACGCTAGCATAGCTATGTGAGCTACATGCCAACATTACATTTTACCATCAGGCTAGGTTAGCAACACTAGCTGTGTGAGCTACATGCTAACATTACATTTTAACACCATGGTAGGTTAGCAACACTAGCATAGCTATGTGAGCTGCATGCTAACATTACATTTTAACATTATGCTAGGTTAGCAACACTAGCATAGCTATGATAGCTGCATGCTAACATTAAATTTTAACATCATGCTGGGTTAGCAACACTAGCACAGCTATGTGAGCTGCATGCTAACATTACATTTTAACATCATGTTCGGTTAGCAACACCAACATAGCTATGTGAGTGACATGCTAACATGACATCATACTACGTTATCAACACTACATAGCTACGTGAGCTACATGCTAACATTATATTTTAAATGTCATGCGAGGTTAGCAACACTGGCATAGCTATGTGAGCTGCACGCTAACATTACATTTTAACATCATGCTGGGTTAGCAACACTAGCATAGCTATGTGAGCCTCATGCTAACATTTCATTTTAACATCATGCTAGATTAGCAACACTAGCATAGCTATGTGAGCTGCATGCTAACATTACATTTTAACATTATGCTAGGTTAGCAACAGTAGCATAGCTAGGTGAGCTGCATGCTAACATTAAATTTTAACATCATGCTGGGTTAGCAACACTTGCATAGCTATGTAAGATACATGCTAACGTTACATTTTAACATCATGTTCGGTTAGCAACACCAACATTGCTATGTGAGTGACATGCTAACATGACATCATGCTAAGTTATCAACACTACATAGCTACGTGAACTACATGCTAACATTTTATTTTGTAACATCATGCTAGGTTAGCAACGCTAGCATAGCTATGTGAGCTGCATGCCAACATTACATTTTAACATCTGGCTAGGTTAGCAACACTAGCTGTGTGAGCTACATGCTAACATTACATTTGAACACCATGATAGGTTAGCAACACTAGCATCACTATGTGAGCTGCATGCTAACATTACATTTGAACATTATGCTAGGTTAGCAACACTAGCATAGCTATGTGAGCTGCATGCTAACATTAAATTTTAACATCATGCTGGGTTAGCAACACTAGCACAGCTATGTGAGCTGCATGCTAACATTACATTTTAACATCATGTTCGGTTAGCAACACCAACATAGCTATGTGAGTGACATGCTAACATGACATCGTACTACGTTATCAACACTACATAGCTACGTGAGCTACATGCTAACATTATATTTTAAATGTCATGTGAGGTTAGCAACACTGGCATAGCTATGTGAGCTACATGCTAACATTACATTTTAACACCATGATAGGTTAGCAACACTAGCATAGCTATGTGAGCTGCATGCTAACATTACATTTTAACATTATGCTAGGTTAGCAACAGTAGCATAGCTAGGTGAGCTGCATGCTAACATTAAATTTTAACATCATGCTGGGTTAGCAACACTTGCATAGCTATGTAAGATACATGCTAACATTACATTTTAACATCATGTTCAGTTAGCAACACCAACATAGCTATGTGAGTGACATGCTAACATGACATCATACTACGTTATCAACACTACCTAGCTACGTGAGCTACATGCTAACATTATATTTGAACATCATGCTAGGTTAGCAACACTAGCATAGCTATGTGAGCTGCATGCCAACATAACATTTTACCATATGGCTAGGTTAGCAACATTAGCATAGCAATGTGAGCTACATGCTAACATTACATTTTAACATTATGCTAGGTTAGCAACACTAGCATAGCTATGATAGCTGCATGCTAACATTAAATTTTAACATCATGCTGGGTTAGCAACACTAGCATAGCTATGTAAGATACATGCTAACGTTACATTTTAACATCATGTTCGGTTAGCAACACCAACATAGCTATGTGAGTGACATGCTAACATGACATCATACTACGTTATCAACACTACATAGCTACGTGAACTACATGCTAACATTATATTTTGTAACATCATGCTAGGTTAGCAACGCTGGCATAGCTATGTGAGCCGCATGCCAACATTACATTTTAACATCTGGCTAGGTTAGCAACACTAGCTGTGTGAGCTACAGGCTAACATTACATTTGAACACCATGATAGGTTAGCAACACTAGCATAGCTATGTGAGCTGCATGCTAACATTACATTTTAACATCATGCTGGGTTAGCAACAAGGGCCTAGCTTTGTGCATAGTTGTATTTTTCAGATGTGTAGTGAAGCCTGCATCTTAGTTAGAGAGATGAAAGTAGTCATGTTGTGTTTACTGTCAACACTACAGCCGCTCTTCACCTGGCCTCTCCCGCCTCCTCTGGTCTCCATGGCAACATGACAAGTCACCTTGATTACGGCCCATTAGCTCTCAGCTGCAGATTATCTTCAAAGCCTTCTAGAATCAAACATTGCTGGATGTTCCTAAATAGCCGAGTCAAGGAGGCAGAAGTGGCGTTTATTTATAGACGTCTATTTCAGGCCCGTTTATTCGGAGCCCAGCCAATGGGGGGGAGGGAGGGGGGGGACTGGGGGGGATCGTCGGAGTTCATTCACAACCCTCACATGTTGATTGTGACACCATTCTGTCTGTCACGCATCACATGACGCCTCCATCACTGTCACATGACAGGTTAGGGACTCCACTCACGCCTTCTGGCAGCCATTGTTTACTCTTCTTACTTCCACCTGAAATAATGAAGGCACAACTCAACTTGTTTTTTTTGTTGTTGTTGTTTTAAATGCTTTTTTAATTAAAAATGAATATCAAAATAAATAAAAAATAAATAATGAATAGAATTAATAAAATGAAAAGACTCAACCTGTTTTTAATTTTTATTTTTGTTATTTTTGTTGAAAAATAGTCATACAAAAATAAATAAAATATGTCAAAGAAATACAAAATTAATAAATTAATAAATAAAATACATCAAAGAAATAAAATGAATATAATTAATCAAATAAAAAACTCAACTTGTTTTTTTTTATTTGTATTATTTTTGGATACTTTTCTTGTTGGAAAAAAATAATACAAAAATACATAAAATATATAAAATAAATACAATACAATAAAAATAAATAAATATATCAAATAAATAAAATGAATAGAATTAAGAAAAGAAAATAACTCAACTTGGGCTTTTTTTAGTTATTTTAAAAAAATACTTGTGTACATTAAAAATTAATAATCTACAAATTAATAAAATAAAAATAAATAAAATATATAAAATAAATACAATGAATATAATTAATACAATTAAAAAAACTAAAAAAAAATTTATTATGGTTTTTAAACACTTTTTTCATTAAAAAAATAAAAAATAAAATTAAAAAAAGTCAAATAAATCAAATTAAAAAAAAATTAAAAAAAATGAATAGAATGAATAAAATAAAAAACTGAACATGTTTTTTGTTTGTATTATTTTTAGAGACTTTTCTTGTTGAAAAAATAATATTAAAAATACATAAAATATATAAAATAAATAAAATGCAATACAAATAAAAACGTATATCAAATATATCAAATAAATAAAATAAATAGAATCAATAAAATAAAAAAAACTCAACTTTCTTATTATTTTTAAATACTTTTTTATTAAAAAATAATACAAAAATAAATGAAATATGTCAAATAAATCAAATAAAAATTAATAAAATAAATAGAATGAATGAAATAAAAAGCTAAATTTGTATTTATTATTTTTAAATACTTTTTGTGTTGAAAAAATCATATAAAAATACATAAAATATGTAAAATAAATAAAATACAATAGAAATAAAAACGTATATCAAATGAATAAAATAAATAGAATTAATAAAATAAAAAAACTCTACTTGTTTTTTTTTTATTATTATTTTTAAATCCATCCGTCCATCCATTTTTTACCGCTTGTCCCATTCGGGGTCGCGGGGGTGCTGGAGCCTATCTCAGCTGCATTCGCCAGCTCAAATAAAAAATAATACAAGAATAAATTAAATTAAATTAAAATAAATAAATGAATAAAATATATCAAATAAATAAAATGAATATAATCAAAGAATAAAAAACTCAACTTGTTTATTTTTATTTTTATTATTTTTAAATACTTTTTTATTAAAAAATAATAATATAAAATAAAATAAAAATAGCACGGCAAGAACATTTTTTTTGTGTATGCTGTTGTTTGTCATGTCTTGTGTTGTTTGTCATGTCTTGTGTTGTTTGTCATGTTTTGTGTTTATGGTGTTGTTTGACCTGTTTTGTATTTATGGTGTTGTTTGCCATGTTTTGTGTTTGTGATGTTGTTTGACCTGTTTTGTATTTATGGTGTTGTTTGCCATGTTTTCTGTTTATGGTGTTGTTTGTTATGTTGTGTGTTTATGGTGTTGTTTGTCATGTTTTGTGTTTATGGTGTTGTTTGCCATGTTTTGTGTTTGTGATGTTGTTTGACCTGTTTTGTATTTATGGTGTTGTTTGCCATGTTTTCTGTTTATGGTGTTGTTTGTTATGTTGTGTGTTTATGGTGTTGTTTGTCATGTTTTGTGTTCATGGTGTTGTTTGTCATGTTTTGTGTTTATGCTGTTTGTCATGTTTTGTGTTTATGGTGTTGTTTGTCATGTTGTGTGCTTATGGTGTTGTTTGTAATGTTGTGTGTCTATGATGTTTGTCATGTTTTGTGTTTATAGTGTTGTTTGTCATGTTTTGTGTTTATGGTGTTAATTGTCATGTTTTGTGTTTATGGGGTTGTTTGTCAGGTTTTGTGTTTATGATGTTGTTTGTCATGTTTTGTATTTATGGTGTTGTTTGTCATGTTGTGTGTTTATGGTGTTGTTTGTCATGTTGTGTATTTATGATGTTGTTTGTCATGTTTTGTGTTTATGGTGTTGTTTGTCATGTTGTGTATTTATGGTGTTGTTTGTCATGTTGTGTATTTATGGTGTTGTTTGTCATGTTTTGTGTTAATGGTGTTGTTTGTCATGGTTTATGTTCATGGTGTTGTTTGTCATGTTTTGTGTTCATGCTGTTGTTTGTCATGTTGTGTGTTCATGCTGTTGTTTGTCATGTTTTGTGTTTATGGAATTGTTTGTCATGTTTTGTGTTAATGGTGTTGTTTGTAATTTTTTGTCCGTAGTTTTGTTTGTCATGTTGTGTGTTTTTGGTGTTTGTCATGTTTTGTGTTCATGCTGTCGTTATGTTGTGTGTTTATGGTGTTGTTTGTCATGTTGTGTGTATATGCTGTTGTTTGTCATGTTGTGGGTTCATGCTGTTGTTTTGTCATGTTTTGTGTTTATGGTGTTGTTTGTCATGTTTTGTGTTCATGCTGTTGTTTGTCATGTTGTGTGTTTATGGTGTTATTTGTCATGTTGTGTTTTTGGTGTTGTTTGTCATGTTTTGTGTTCATGCTGTTGTTATGTTGTGTGTTTATGGTGTTGTTTGTCATGTTGTGTGTTTATGGTGTTGCTTGTCATGTTGTGTTCATGCTGTTGTTTTGTCATGTTTTGTGTTTATGGTGTTATTTGTCATTTTTGTTTGTAGTGTTGTTTGTCATTTTGTGTGTTTTTGGTGTTGTTTGTCATGTTTTGTGTTTGTGCTGTTGTTTGTCAGGTTGTGTGTTTATGGTGTTGTTTGTCATGTTGTGTTCATGCTGTTGTTTTGTCATGTTTTGTGTTTATGGTGTTGTTTGTCATTTTTGTTTGTAGTGTTTGTCATTTTGGGTGTTTTTTGTGTTGTTTGTCATGTTTTGTGTCATGTTGTGTGTTTGTGGTGTTGTTTGTTATGTTGTGTGTCTATGGTGTTTGTCATGTTTTGTGTTTATAGTGTTGTTTGTCATGTTTTGTGTTTATGGTGTTAATTGTCATGTTTTGTGTTTATGGGGTTGTTTGTCATGTTGTGTTCATGCTGTTGTTTTGTCATGTTTTGTGTTTATGGTGTTATTTGTCATTTTTGTTTGTAGTGTTGTTTGTCATTTTGTGTGTTTTTGGTGTTGTTTGTCATGTTTTGTGTTTGTGCTGTTGTTTGTCATGTTGTGTGTTTATGGTGTTGTTTGTCATGTTGTGTTCATGCTGTTGTTTTGTCATGTTTTGTGTTTATGGTGTTGTTTGTCATTTTTGTTTGTAGTGTTGTTTGTCATTTTGTGTGTTTTAGTGTTGTTTGTCATGTTTTGTGTCATGTTGTGTGTTTGTGGTGTTGTTTGTTATGTTGTGTGTCTATGGTGTTTGTCATGTTTTGTGTTTATAGTGTTGTTTGTCATGTTTTGTGTTTATGGTGTTAATTGTCATGTTGTGTTCATGCTGTTGTTTTGTCATGTTTTGTGTTTATGGTGTTATTTGTCATTTTTGTTTGTAGTGTTGTTTGTCATTTTGTGTGTTTTTGGTGTTGTTTGTCATGTTTTGTGTTTGTGCTGTTGTTTGTCATGTTGTGTGTTTATGGTGTTGTTTGTCATGTTGTGTTCATGCTGTTGTTTTGTCATGTTTTGTGTTTATGGTGTTATTTGTCATTTTTGTTTGTAGTGTTGTTTGTCATTTTGTGTGTTTTTGGTGTTGTTTGTCATGTTTTGTGTTTGTGCTGTTGTTTGTCATGTTGTGTGTTTATGGTGTTGTTTGTCATGTTGTGTTTTTGGTGTTGTTTGTCATGTTTTGTGTTCATGCTGTCGTTATGTTGTGTGTTTATGGTGTTGTTTGTCATGTTGTGTGTTTATGGTGTTGTTTGTCATGTTGTGTTCATGCTGTTGTTTTGTCATGTTTTGTGTTTATGGTGTTATTTGTCATTTTTGTTTGTAGTGTTGTTTGTCATTTTGTGTGTTTTTGGTGTTTTGTCATGTGTTGTGTTTGTGCTGTTGTTTGTCATGTTGTGTGTTTATGGTGTTGTTTGTCATGTTGTGTTTTTGGTGTTGTTTGTCATGTTTTGTGTTCATGCTGTCGTTATGTTGTGTGTTTATGGTGTTGTTTGTCATGTTGTGTTCATGCTGTTGTTTTGTCATGTTTTGTGTTTATGGTGTTATTTGTCATTTTTGTTTGTAGTGTTGTTTGTCATTTTGTGTGTTTTTGGTGTTGTTTGTCATGTTTTGTGTTCGTGCTGTTGTTTGTCATGTTGTGTGTTTATGGTGTTGTTTGTCACGTTGTGTGTTTATGGTGTTGTTTGTCATGTTTTGTGTTCATGCTGTTGTTATGTTGTGTGTTTATGGTGTTGTTTGTCATGTTGTGTGTTTATGCTGTTGTTTGTCATGTTTTGTGTTTATGGTGTTATTTGTCATTTTTGTTTGTAGTGTTGTTTATCATTTTGTGTGTTTTTGGTGTTGTTTGTCATATTTTGTGTTCGTGCTGTTGTTTGTCATGTTGTGTGTTTATGGTGTTGTTTGTCATGTTGTGTGTTTATGGTGTTGTTTGTCATGTTTTGTGTTCATGCTGTTGTTATGTTGTGTGTTTATGGTGTTGTTTGTCATGTTGTGTGTTTATGCTGTTGTTTGTCATGTTTTGTGTTTATGGTGTTATTTGTCATTTTTGTTTGTAGTGTTGTTTGTCATTTTGTGTGTTTTTGGTGTTGTTTGTCATGTTTTGTGTTTGTGCTGTTGTTTGTCATGTTGTGTGTTTATGGTGTTGTTTGTCATGTTGTGTGTTTATGGTGTTGTTTGTCATGTTTTGTGTTTGTGCTGTTGTTTGTCATGTTGTGTGTTTATGGTGTTGTTTGTCATGTTGTGTGTTTTTAGTGTTGTTTGTCATGTTTTGTGTTCGTGCTGTTGTTTGTCATGTTGTGTGTTTATGGTGTTGTTTGTCATGTTTTGTGTTCATGCTGTTGTTATGTTGTGTGTTTATGGTGTTGTTTGTCATTTTTGTTTGTAGTGTTGTTTGTCATTTTGTGTGTTTATGGTGTTGTTTGTCATGTTTTGTGTTCATGCTGTTGTTTGTCATGTTTTGTGTTTATGGTGTTATTTGTCATTTTTGTTTGTAGTGTTGTTTGTCATTTTGTGTGTTTATGGTGTTGTTTGTCATGTTTTGTGTTCATGCTGTTGTTTGTCATGTTTTGTGTTCATGCTGTTGTTTGTCATGTTTTGTGTTTATGGTGTTATTTGTCATTTTTGTTTGTAGTGTTGTTTGTCATTTTGTGTGTTTATGGTGTTGTTTGTCATGTTTTGTGTTCATGCTGTTGTTTGTCATGTTTTGTGTTTATGGTGTTGTTTGTCATGTTTTGTGTTCATGCTGTTGTTTGTCATGTTTTGTGTTTATGGTGTTATTTGTCATTTTTGTTTGTAGTGTTGTTTGTCATTTTGTGTGTTTATGGTGTTGTTTGTCATGTTTTGTGTTCATGCTGTTGTTTGTCATGTTTTGTGTTTATGGTGTTGTTTGTCATGTTTTGTGTTCATGCTGTTGTTTGTCATGTTTTGTGTTTATGGTGCTATTTGTCAGTTTTGTTTGTAGTGTTGTTTGTCATTTTGTGTGTTTATGGTGTTGTTTGTCATGTTTTGTGTTCATGCTGTTGTTTGTCATGTTTTGTGTTTATGGTGTTGTTTGTCATGTTTTGTGTTCATGCTGTTGTTTGTCATTTTGTGTGTTTATGGTGTTGTTTGTCATGTTTTGTGTTCATGCTGTTGTTTGTCATGTTTTGTGTTTATGGTGTTGTTTGTCATGTTTTGTGTTCATGCTGTTGTTTGTCATTTTGTGTGTTTATGGTGTTGTTTGTCATGTTTTGTGTTCATGCTGTTGTTTGTCATGTTTTGTGTTTATGGTGTTGTTTGTCATGTTTTGTGTTCATGCTGTTGTTTGTCATGTTTTGTGTTTATGGTGTTGTTTGTCATGTTTTGTGTTCATGCTGTTGTTTGTCATGTTTTGTGTTTATGGTGTTGTTTGTCATGTTTTGTGTTCATGCTGTTGTTTGTCATGTTTTGTGTTCATGCTGTTGTTTGTCATGTTTTGTGTTCATGCTGTTGTTTGTCATGTTTTGTGTTCATGCTGTTGTTTGTCATGTTTTGTGTTCATGCTGTTGTTTGTCATGTTTTGTGTTCATGCTGTTGTTTGTCATGTTTTGTGTTCATGCTGTTGTTTGTCATGTTTTGTTCCAGTGGCTGTGTTTGAAGCTACTTTGGCTCCATTGAAATGCCACGTTACAGTAAAGTCTTGGTTCTTGGTTCTTGGTTCTTGGTTCTTGGTTCCAGGACTTGGACATTTGGAGCTGATTACATTTTCATTAATTTTCTATGGCTTTCATATCCGTTTGTGGGTCCAAAAGGCGAGTTTGTATGGAGGCTTTGAGGCGGAGGAACACATGGCAGAGATTGTTAACACGTGAGCGAGCGCTCACTCCCAGGCCTCACAAACAAAGCATGACGTCAATATCAGACGTGCATCTGAAGTTTGAAGGTGCTGACACTTTGCCTGCCTTCTTTTTGCAGAGTCCACCTTAAAGTGTCCAATGAGGTCCACTTTTGGGTCCCGACTCCTCCCAGCTCGTTTACATGGCAGCTGGATGCCAAACATCTGGAGCGCCCAGGTTTTTTCTTCTGGGAGGGTTTAAGAAGCCATGCAGCTGGGAGTTAGCGGGTCAGACTTGCTTCCTTCGACATGAATCCTGCTCTGGTGGCGCTGACCTGGTCCCTGCTGGCCTCCGCGGCCCGGGCCCAGTCCCAGGACCTCCACGACCACCAGGACATGGGCTGGGTCAACAGCTACCGCCAGGGCTTCAACTTCCAGTGTCCGCACGGCGAGGTCCTGGTGGCCGCCAGGAGCTACTTCAGCCAGAAGGACGGCTCGGACCGCCTGTGGAGCTTCGAGTGCCAGCCCACCCCCGAGGGCCTGGGGGCCCCCACCGACTGCTGGTGGGACGACATCAACCGTGGTGGCATGGAGTGGTATGTACCTCCTTTCATGCAACCATGAGGTCATCTTTCCACGACAAGGTCTTCATTAGCGCACAAAAAAAAAACAAGTCACGTGACCAGTTTACCGTGGTGTGGACAAAATAATCCGGGCATAAACATTTGACAAGACTTACTTATTTCCATCCACATCACTACTTTTGAAATATATTTCTTGCTACCATCACTGATGCCAGCATTGCTAACCTAATTAGCTCATCAAGTTAGCCATTTAGCTGGTTTTCTTTACCATTGCTAACCTAATTATCTCATCAAGTTAGCCATTGACCTTGTTTGTTAGCATTGCTAACCTAATTAGCTCATCAAGTTAGCCATTTAGCTAGTTTTCTGTACCATTGCTAACCTAATTAGCTCATCAAGTTAGCCATTGACCTTGTTTGTTAGCATTGCTAAACTATTTAGCTCATCAAGTTAGCCATTGACCTTGTTTGTTAGCATTGTTAAACTGGTTAGCTCATCAAGTTAGCCATTTAGCTAGTTTTTTAGCATTGCTAAACTAATTAGCTCATCAAGTTAGTCATTGACCTTGTTTGTTAGCATTGCTAACCTAATTACCTCATCAAGTTAGCCATTTAGCTAGTTTTCTTTAGCATTGCTAACCTAATTAGCTCATAAAATTAGCCATTGACCTTGTTTGTTAGCATTGCTAACCTAATTAGCTCATCAAGTTAGCCATTTAGCTAGTTTTCTGTACCATTGCTAACCTAATTAGCTCATCAAGTTAGCCATTGACCTTGCGTGTTAGCATTGCTAACCTAATTAGCTCATCAAGTTAGCCATTTAGCTAGTTTTCTTTACCATTGCTAACCTAATTAGCTCATCAAGTTAGCCATTGACCTTTCGTCTTAGCATTGCTAACCTAACTAGCTCATGAAGTTAGCCATTGACCATGTTTGTTAGCATTGCTAACGTAATTAGCTCATCAAGTTAGCCATTTAGCTAGTTTTCTGTACCATTGCTAACCTAATTAGCTCATCAAGTTAGCCATTGACCTTGCGTGTTAGCATTGCTAACCTAATTAGCTCATCAAGTTAGCCATTTAGCTAGTTTTTTCTTTACCATTGCTAACCTAATTAGCTCATCAAGTTAGCCATTGACCTTGTTTGTTAGCATTGCTAACCTAATTAGCTCATCAAGTTAGCCATTTAGCTAGTTTTCTTTACCATTGCTAACCTAATTAGCTCATCAAGTTAGCCATTGACCTTGCGTGTTAGCATTGTTAACCTAATTAGCTCATCAAGTTAGCCATTTAGCTAGTTTTTTCTTTACCATTGCTAACCTAATTAGCTCATCAAGTTAGCCATTGACCTTGTTTGTTAGCATTGCTAACCTAATTAGCTCAACAAGTTAGCCATTTAGCTAGTTTTTTCTTTACCATTGCTAACCTAATTAGCTCATCAAGTTAGCCATTGACCTTGTTTGTTAGCATTGCTAACCTAATTAGCTCATCAAATTAGCCATTTAGCTAGTTTTCTGTACCATTGCTAACCTAATTAGCTCATCAAGTTAGCCATTGACCTTGCGTGTTAGCATTGCTAACCTAATTAGCTCATCAAGTTAGCCATTGACCTTGTTTGTTAGCATTGCTAACCTAATTAGCTCATCAAGTTAGCCATTTAGCTAGTTTTCTTTACCATTGCTAACCTAATTAGCTCATCAAGTTAGCCATTGACCTTGCGTGTTAGCATTGCTAACCTAATTAGCTCATCAAGTTAGCCATTTAGCTAGTTTTCTTTACCATTGCTAACCTAATTAGCTCATCAAGTTATCCATTTAGCTAGTTTTCTGTACCATTGCTAACCTAATTAGCTCATCAAGTTAGCCATTGACCTTGCGTGTTAGCATTGCAAACCTAATTAGCTCATCAAGTTAGCCATTTATCTAGTTTTTTCTTTACCATTGCTAACCTAATTAGCTCATCAAGTTAGCCATTGACCTTGTTTGTTAGCATTGCTAACCTAATTAGCTCATCAAGTTAGCCATTTAGCTAGTTTTCTTTACCATTGCTAACCTAATTAGCTCATCAAGTTAGCCATTGACCTTGCGTGTTAGCATTGTTAACCTAATTAGCTCATCAAGTTAGCCATTTAGCTAGTTTTTTCTGTACCATTGCTAACCTAATTAGCTCATCAAGTTAGCCATTGACCGTGTTTGTTAGCATTGCTAACCTAATTAGCTCATCAAGTTAGCCATTGACCTTGTTTGTTAGCATTGCTAACCTAATTAGGTCATCAAGTTAGCCATTTAGCTAGTTTTTTCTTTACCATTGCTAACCTAATTAGCTCATCAAGTTAGCCATTGACCTTGTTTGTTAGCATTGCTAACCTAATTAGCTCATCAAGTTAGCCATTTAGCTAGTTTTCTGTACCATTGCTAACCTAATTAGCTCATCAAGTTAGCCATTGACCTTGCGTGTTAGCATTGCTAACCTAATTAGCTCATCAAGTTAGCCATTTACCTTGTTTGTTAGCATTGCTAACCTAATTAGCTCATCAAGTTAGCCATTTAGCTAGTTTTCTTTACCATTGCTAACCTAATTAGCTCATCAAGTTAGCCATTGACCTTGCATCTTAGCATTGCTAACCTAATTAGCTCATAAAGTTAGCCATTGACCATGTTTGTTAGCATTGCTAACCTAATTAGCTCATCAAGTTAGCCATTTAGCTAGTTTTCTTTACCATTGCTAACCTAATTAGCTCATCAAGTTAGCCATTGACCTTGTTTGTTAGCATTTCTAACCTAATTAGCTCATCAAGTTAGCCATTGACCTTGTTTGTTAGCATTGCTAACCTAATTAGCTCATCAAGTTAGCCATTTAGCTAGTTTTCTGTACCATTGCTAACCTAATTAGCTCATCAAGTTAGCCATTGACCTTGTTTGTTAGCATTGCTAAACTAATTAGCTCATCAAGTTAGCCATTTAGATAGTTTTCTTTAGCATCGCTAGCTGACTTAGCTTGTCAAGTTAGCCAGTTACTTTTTTTTGTTTAGCATTGCTAGCAGAATTAGTTAATCTAGTCAGCCAGTTGGCTCGTTTGTTAGCATTGCTAGCAAAATTAGCTCGTCAAGTTAGACTTTTAGTTCGTTTTGTCGTTTTACTAAGAGGATTAGCTCATCAAGTTAACCATTGACCTTGTTTATTAGCATTGCTAACCGAATTAGCTTATCAAGTTAGCCATTTAGCTAGTTTTCTAATCTAGTTAGCCAGTTGCTCGTTTGTTTAGCATTGCTAGCACAATTAGCTCATCAAGTTAGTCAGTTGGTTCGTTTGTTAGCATTGCTAGCAGAATTAGCTCGTCAAGTTAGCCTGTTGATAAAATGTCATCAGACATGATACTTCTACTGTAACCTGGCACATATTTGTTGATAAAACGCCATCGGACATGATACTTCTACTGTAACCTGGCACATATTTGTTGATAAAACGCCATCGGACATGATACTTCTACTGTAACCTGGCACATATTTGTTGATAAAACGCCATCGGACATGATACTTCTACTGTAACCTGGCACATATTTGTTGACAAAACGCCATCGGACATGATACTTCTACTGTAACCTGGCACATATTTGTTGATAAAACGCCACCGGACATGATACTTCTACTGTAACCTGGCATATATTTGTTGATAAAACGCCATCGGACATGATACTTCTACTGCAACCCGGCACATATTTGTTGATAAAACGCCACCGGACATGATACTTCTACTGAAACCTGGCACATATTTGTTGATAAAACGCCACCGGACATGATACCTCTACTGTAACCTGGCACATATTTGTTGATAAAACGCCATCGGACATGATACTTCTACTGTAACCTGGCACATATTTGTTGATAAAACGCCACCGGACATGATACTTCTACTGTAACCTGGCATATATTTGTTGATAAAACGCCATCGGACATGATACTTCTACTGCAACCCGGCACATATTTGTTGATAAAACGCCACCGGACATGATACTTCTACTGAAACCTGGCACATATTTGTTGATAAAACGCCATCGGACATGATACTTCTACTGTAATCAGGCACATATTTGTTGATAAAACGCCATCAGACATGATACTTCTACTGTAACCTGGCACATATTTGTTGATAAAACGCCACCGGACATGATACATCTACTGTAATCAGGCACATATTTGTTGATAAAACGCCATCAGACATGATACTTCTACTGTAACCTGGCACATATTTGTTGATAAAACGCCATCGGACATGATACTTCTACTGTAACCTGGCACATATTTGTTGATAAAACGCCATTGGACATGATACTTCTACTGTAACCCGGCACATATTTGTTGATAAAACGCCATCGGACATGATACTTCTACTGTAACCCGGCACATATTTGTTGATAAAACGCCCTCGGACATTATACTTCTACTGTAACCCGGCACATATTTGTTGATAAAACGCCATCGGACATGATACTTCTACTGTAACCCGGCACAAATTTGTTGATAAAACGCCATCAGACATGATACTTCTACTGTAACCCGGCACATATTTGTTGATAAAACGCCATCGGACATGATACCTCTACTGTAACCTGGCACATATTTATTGATAAAACGCCATCGGACATGATACTTCTACTGTAATCAGGCACATATTTGTTGATAAAACGCCATCAGACATGATACTTCTACTGTAACCTGGCACATATTTGTTGATAAAACGCCATCGGACATGATACTTCTACTGTAACCTGGCACATATTTGTTGATAAAACGCCATCGGACATGATACTTCTACTGTAACCTGGCACATATTTGTTGATAAAACGCCATCGGACATGATACTTCTACTGTAACCTGGCACATATTTGTTGATAAAACGCCATCGGACATGATACTTCTACTGTAACCTGGCACATATTTGTTGATAAAACGCCATCGGACATGATACTTCTACTGTAACCTGGCACATATTTGTTGATAAAACGCCATCGGACATGATACTTCTACTGTAACCTGGCACATATTTGTTGACAAAACGCCATCGGACATGATACTTCTACTGTAACCTGGCACATATTTGTTGATAAAACGCCACCGGACATGATACTTCTACTGTAACCTGGCATATATTTGTTGATAAAACGCCATCGGACATGATACTTCTACTGCAACCCGGCACATATTTGTTGATAAAACGCCACCGGACATGATACTTCTACTGAAACCTGGCACATATTTGTTGATAAAACGCCACCGGACATGATACCTCTACTGTAACCTGGCACATATTTGTTGATAAAACGCCATCGGACATGATACTCCTACTGTAACCTGGCACATATTTGTTGACAAAACGCCATCGGACATGATACTTCTACTGTAACCTGGCACATATTTGTTGATAAAACGCCATCGGACATGATACTCCTACTGTAACCTGGCACATATTTGTTGATAAAACGCCATCGGACATGATACTTCTACTGTAACCTGGCACATATTTGTTGATAAAACGCCATCGGACATGATCCTTCTACTGTAACCTGGCACATATTTGTTGATAAAACGCCATCGGACATGATACTTCTACTGTAACCTGGCACATATTTGTTGATAAAACGCCATCGGACATGATACTTCTACTGTAACCTGGCACATATTTGTTGATAAAACGCCATCGGACATGATACTTCTACTGTAACCTGGCACATATTTGATGATAAAACGCCATCGGACATGATACTTCTACTGTAACCTGGCACATATTTGTTGATAAAACGCCATCGGACATGATACTTCTACTGTAACCTGGCACATATTTATTGATAAAACGCCATCGGACATGATACTTCTACTGTAACCTGGCACATATTTGTTGATAAAACGCCATCGGACATGATACTTGTACTGTAATCTGGCACATATTTGTTGATAAAACGCCATCGGACATGATACTTCTACTGTAACCTGGCACATATTTGTTGATAAAACGCCACCGGACATGATACTTCTACTGTAACCTGGCACATATTTGTTGATAAAACGCCATCAGACATGATACTTCTACTGTAATCTGGCACATATTTGTTGATAAAACGCCATCGGACATGATACTTCTACTGTAATCAGGCACATATTTGTTGATAAAACGCCATCAGACATGATACTTCTACTGTAACCTGGCACATATTTGTTGATAAAACGCCACCGGACATGATACATCTACTGTAATCAGGCACATATTTGTTGATAAAACGCCATCAGACATGATACTTCTACTGTAACCTGGCACATATTTGTTGATAAAACGCCATCGGACATGATACTTCTACTGTAACCTGGCACATATTTGTTGATAAAACGCCATTGGACATGATACTTCTACTGTAACCCGGCACATATTTGTTGATAAAACGCCATCGGACATGATACTTCTACTGTAACCCGGCACATATTTGTTGATAAAACGCCCTCGGACATTATACTTCTACTGTAACCCGGCACATATTTGTTGATAAAACGCCATCGGACATGATACTTCTACTGTAACCCGGCACAAATTTGTTGATAAAACGCCATCAGACATGATACTTCTACTGTAACCCGGCACATATTTGTTGATAAAACGCCATCGGACATGATACCTCTACTGTAACCTGGCACATATTTATTGATAAAACGCCATCGGACATGATACTTCTACTGTAATCAGGCACATATTTGTTGATAAAACGCCATCAGACATGATACTTCTACTGTAACCTGGCACATATTTGTTGATAAAACGCCATCGGACATGATACTTCTACTGTAACCTGGCACATATTTGTTGATAAAACGCCATCGGACATGATACTTCTACTGTAACCTGGCACATATTTGTTGATAAAACGCCATCGGACATGATACTTCTACTGTAACCTGGCACATATTTGTTGATAAAACGCCATCGGACATGATACTTCTACTGAAACCTGGCACATATTTGTTGATAAAACGCCATCGGACATGATACTCCTACTGTAACCTGGCACATATTTGTTGATAAAACGCCATCGGACATGATACTTCTACTGAAACCTGGCACATATTTGTTGATAAAACGCCATCGGACATGATACTTCTACTGAAACCTGGCACATATTTGTTGATAAAACGCCATCGGACATGATACTACTACTGTAATCTGGCACATATTTGTTGATAAAACGCCATCGGACATGATACTTCTACTGTAACCCGGCACATATTTGTTGATAAAACGCCATCGGACATGATACTTCACTGTAACCTGGCACATATTTGTTGATAAAACGCAATCGGACATGATACTACTACTGCAACCTGGCACATATTTGTTGATAAAACGCCATCGGACATGATACTTCTACTGTAACCTGGCACATATTTGTTGATAAAACGCCATCGGACATGATACTTCTACTGTAACCTGGCTCATATTTGTTGATAAAACGCCATCGGACATGATACTCCTACTGTAACCTGGCACATATTTGATGATAAAACGCCATCGGACATGATACTTCTACTGTAACCTGGCACATATTTTTTGCTAAAACGCCATCGGACATGATACCTCTACTGTAACCTGGCACATATTTGTTGATAAAACGCCATCGGACATGATACTTCTACTGTAATCTGGCACATATTTGTTGATAAAACGCCATCGGACATGATACTTGTACTGTAATCTGGCACATATTTGTTGATAAAACGCCATCGGACATGATACCTCTACTGTAGCCTGGCACATATTTGTTGATAAAACGCCACCGGACATGATACTTCTACTGTAACCTGGCACATATTTATTGATAAAACGCCATCAGACATGATACTTCTACTGTAATCTGGCACATATTTGTTGATAAAACGCCATCGGACATGATACTTCTACTGTAAGCAGGCACATATTTGTTGATAAAACGCCACCGGACATGATACATCTACTGTAACCTGGCACATATTTGTTGATAAAACGCCATCGGACATGATACTTCTACTGTAACCTGGCACATATTTGTTGATAAAACGCCATCGGACATGATACTTCTACTGTAACCCGGCACATATTTGTTGATAAAACGCCATCGGACATGATACTTCTACTGTAACCCGGCACAAATTTGTTGATAAAACGCCATCAGACATGATACTTCTACTGTAACCCGGCACATATTTGTTGATAAAACGCCATCGGACATGATACCTCTACTGTAACCTGGCACATATTTATTGATAAAACGCCATCGGACATGATACTTCTACTGTAATCAGGCACATATTTGTTGATAAAACGCCATCAGACATGATACTTCTACTGTAACCTGGCACATATTTGTTGATAAAACGCCATCGGACATGATACTTCTACTGTAACCTGGCACATATTTGTTGATAAAACGCCATCGGACATGATACTTCTACTGTAACCTGGCACATATTTGTTGATAAAACGCCATCGGACATGATACCTCTACTGTAACCTGGCACATATTTGTTGATAAAACGCCATCGGACATGATACTTCTACTGAAACCTGGCACATATTTGTTGATAAAACGCCATCGGACATGATACTCCTACTGTAACCTGGCACATATTTGTTGATAAAACGCCATCGGACATGATACTTCTACTGAAACCTGGCACATATTTGTTGATAAAACGCCATCGGACATGATACTTCTACTGAAACCTGGCACATATTTGTTGATAAAACGCCATCGGACATGATACTACTACTGTAATCTGGCACATATTTGTTGATAAAACGCCATCGGACATGATACTTCTACTGTAACCCGGCACATATTTGTTGATAAAACGCCATCGGACATGATACTTCACTGTAACCTGGCACATATTTGTTGATAAAACGCAATCGGACATGATACTACTACTGCAACCTGGCACATATTTGTTGATAAAACGCCATCGGACATGATACTTCTACTGTAACCTGGCACATATTTGTTGATAAAACGCCATCGGACATGATACTTCTACTGTAACCTGGCTCATATTTGTTGATAAAACGCCATCGGACATGATACTCCTACTGTAACCTGGCACATATTTGATGATAAAACGCCATCGGACATGATACTTCTACTGTAAGCAGGCACATATTTGTTGATAAAACGCCATCGGACATGATACTTCTACTGTAACCTGGCACATATTTGTTGATAAAACTTCACCAGACATGATACTTCTACTGTAACCTGGCACATATTTGTTGATAAAACGCCATCGGACATGATACTTCTACTGTAACCTGGCACATATTTGTTGATAAAACGCCATCGGACATGATACTTCTACTGTAACCTGGCACATATTTGTTGATAAAACGCCATCGGACATGATACTTCTACTGTAACCTGGCACATATTTGTTGATAAAACGCCATCGGACATGATACTTCTACTGTAACCTGGCACATATTTGATGATAAAACGCCATCAGACATGACACTTCTACTGAAACCTGGCACATATTTGTTGATAAAACGCCATCGGACATGATACTTCTACTGAAACCTGGCACATATTTGTTGATAAAACGCCATCGGACATGATACTTCTACTGTAACCTGGCACATATTTTTGATAAAACGCCATCGGACATGATACTTCTACTGTAACCTGGCACATATTTGTTGATAAAACGCCATCGGACATGATACTTCTACTGAAACCTGGCACATATTTGTTGATAAAACGCCATCGGACATGATACTTCTACTGAAACCTGGCACATATTTGTTGATAAAACGCCATCGGACATGATACTTCTACTGTAATCTGGCACATATTTGTTGATAAAACGCCATCGGACATGATACTTCTACTGTAACCCGGCACATATTTGTTGACAAAATGCCATCGGACATGATACTTCTACTGTAACCTGGCACATATTTGTTGATAAAACGCCATCGGACATGATACTTCTACTGTAACCTGGCACATATTTGTTGACAAAACGCCATCGGACATGATACTTCTACTGTAACCTGGCACATATTTGTTGACAAAACGCCATCGGACATGATACTTCTACTGTAACCTGGCACATATTTGTTGATAAAACGCCATCGGACATGATACTTCTACTGTAACCTGGCACATATTTGTGGACAAAACGCCATCGGACATGATACTTCTACTGTAACCTGGCACATATTTGTTGATAAAACGGCATCGGACATGATACTTCTACTGTAACCTGGCACATATTTGTTGATAAAACGCCATCGGACATGATACTTCTACTGAAACCTGGCACATATTTGTTGATAAAACGCCATCGGACGTGATACTACTACTGTAATCTGGCACATATTTGTTGATAAAACGCCATCGGACATGATACTTCTACTGTAACCCGGCACATATTTGTTGATAAAACGCCATCGGACATGATACTTCACTGTAACCTGGCACATATTTGTTGATAAAACGCAATCGGACATGATACTACTACTGCAACCTGGCACATATTTGTTGATAAAACGCCATCGGACATGATACTTCTACTGTAACCTGGCACATATTTGTTGATAAAACGCCATCGGACATGATACTTCTACTGTAACCTGGCTCATATTTGTTGATAAAACGCCATCGGACATGATACTCCTACTGTAACCTGGCACATATTTGATTATAAAACGCCATCGGACATGATACTTCTACTGTAACCTGGCACATATTTTTTGCTAAAACGCCATCGGACATGATACCTCTACTGTAACCTGGCACATATTTGTTGATAAAACGCCATCGGACATGATACTTCTACTGTAATCTGGCACATATTTGTTGATAAAACGCCATCGGACATGATACTTGTACTGTAATCTGGCACATATTTGTTGATAAAACGCCATCGGACATGATACTTCTACTGTAGCCTGGCACATATTTGTTGATAAAACGCCACCGGACATGATACTTCTACTGTAACCTGGCACATATTTATTGATAAAACGCCATCAGACATGATACTTCTACTGTAATCTGGCACATATTTGTTGATAAAACGCCATCGGACATGATACTTCTACTGTAAGCAGGCACATATTTGTTGATAAAACGCCACCGGACATGATACATCTACTGTAACCTGGCACATATTTGTTGATAAAACGCCATCGGACATGATACTTCTACTGTAACCTGGCACATATTTGTTGATAAAACGCCATCGGACATGATACTTCTACTGTAACCCGGCACATATTTGTTGATAAAACGCCATCGGACATGATACTTCTACTGTAACCCGGCACAAATTTGTTGATAAAACGCCATCAGACATGATACTTCTACTGTAACCCGGCACATATTTGTTGATAAAACGCCATCGGACATGATACCTCTACTGTAACCTGGCACATATTTATTGATAAAACGCCATCGGACATGATACTTCTACTGTAATCAGGCACATATTTGTTGATAAAACGCCATCGGACATGATACTTCTACTGTAACCTGGCACATATTTGTTGATAAAACGCCATCGGACATGATACTTCTACTGTAACCTGGCACATATTTGTTGATAAAACGCCATCGGACATGATACTTCTACTGTAACCTGGCACATATTTGTGGACAAAACGCCATCGGACATGATACTTCTACTGTAACCTGGCACATATTTGTTGATAAAACGGCATCGGACATGATACTTCTACTGTAACCTGGCACATATTTGTTGATAAAACGCCATCGGACATGATACTTCTACTGAAACCTGGCACATATTTGTTGATAAAACGCCATCGGACGTGATACTACTACTGTAATCTGGCACATATTTGTCGATAAAACGCCATCGGACATGATACTTCTACTGTAACCCGGCACATATTTGTTGATAAAACGCCATCGGACATGATACTTCACTGTAACCTGGCACATATTTGTTGATAAAACGCAATCGGACATGATACTACTACTGCAACCTGGCACATATTTGTTGATAAAACGCCATCGGACATGATACTTCTACTGTAACCTGGCACATATTTGTTGATAAAACGCCATCGGACATGATACTTCTACTGTAACCTGGCTCATATTTGTTGATAAAACGCCATCGGACATGATACTCCTACTGTAACCTGGCACATATTTGATTATAAAACGCCATCGGACATGATACTTCTACTGTAACCTGGCACATATTTTTTGCTAAAACGCCATCGGACATGATACCTCTACTGTAACCTGGCACATATTTGATGATAAAACGTCATCGGACATGATACTTCTACTGTAAGCAGGCACATATTTGTTGATAAAACGCCATCGGACATGATACTTCTACTGTAACCTGGCACATATTTGTTGATAAAACTTCACCAGACATGATACTTCTACTGTAACCTGGCACATATTTGTTGATAAAACGCCATCGGACATGATACTTCTACTGTAACCTGGCACATATTTGTTGATAAAACGCCATCGGACATGATACTTCTACTGTAACCTGGCACATATTTGTTGATAAAACGCCATCGGACATGATACTTCTACTGTAACCTGGCACATATTTGTTGATAAAACGCCATCGGACATGATACTTCTACTGTAACCTGGCACATATTTGATGATAAAACGCCATCAGACATGACACTTCTACTGAAACCTGGCACATATTTGTTGATAAAACGCCATCGGACATGATACTTCTACTGAAACCTGGCACATATTTGTTGATAAAACGCCATCGGACATGATACTTCTACTGTAACCTGGCACATATTTTTGATAAAACGCCATCGGACATGATACTTCTACTGTAACCTGGCACATATTTGTTGATAAAACGCCATCGGACATGATACCTCTACTGTAACCTGGCACATATTTATTGATAAAACGCCATCGGACATGATACTTCTACTGTAATCAGGCACATATTTGTTGATAAAACGCCATCGGACATGATACTTCTACTGTAACCTGGCACATATTTGTTGATAAAACGCCATCGGACATGATACTTCTACTGTAACCTGGCACATATTTGTTGACAAAATGCCATCGGACATGATACTTCTACTGTAACCTGGCACATATTTGTTGATAAAACGCCATCGGACATGATACTTCTACTGTAACCTGGCACATATTTGTTGACAAAACGCCATCGGACATGATACTTCTACTGTAACCTGGCACATATTTGTTGACAAAACGCCATCGGACATGATACTTCTACTGTAACCTGGCACATATTTGTTGATAAAACGCCATCGGACATGATACTTCTACTGAAACCTGGCACATATTTGTTGATAAAATGCCATTGGACATGATACTTCTACTGTAACCTGGCACATATTTGTTGATAAAACGGCATCGGACATGATACTTCTACTGTAACCTGGCACATATTTGTTGATAAAACGCCATCGGACATGATACTTCTACTGTAACCCGGCACATATTTGTTGATAAAACGCCATCGGACATGATACTTCTACTGTAACCTGGCACATATTTGTTGATAAAACGCCATCGGACATGATACTTCTACTGAAACCTGGCACATATTTGTTGATAAAACGCCATCAGACATGATACTTCTACTGTAACCTGGCACATATTTGTTGATAAAACGCCATCGGACATGATACTTCTACTGTAACCTGGCACATATTTGTTGATAAAACGCCATCGGACATGATACTTCTACTGTAACCTGGCACATATTTGTTGATAAAACGCCATCGGACATGATACTTCTACTGTAACCTGACACATATTTGTTGATAAAACGCCATCGGACATGATACTTCTACTGTAACCTGGCACATATTTGTTGATAAAACGCCATTGGACATGATACTTCTACTGTAACCTGGCACATATTTGTTGATAAAACGCCATCGGACATGATACTCCTACTGTAACCTGGCACATATTTGTTGATAAAACGCCATCGGACATGATACTTCTACTGAAACCTGGCAAATATTTGTTGATAAAACGCCATCGGACATGATACTTCTACTGAAACCTGGCACATATTTGTTGATAAAACGCCATCGGACATGATACTACTACTGTAATCTGGCACATATTTGTTGATAAAACGCCATCGGACATGATACTTCTACTGTAACCCGGCACATATTTGTTGATAAAACGCCATCGGACATGATACTTCACTGTAACCTGGCACATATTTGTTGATAAAACGCAATCGGACATGATACTACTACTGCAACCTGGCACATATTTGTTGATAAAACGCCATCGGACATGATACTTCTACTGTAACCTGGCACATATTTGTTGATAAAACGCCATCGGACATGATACTTCTACTGTAACCTGGCACATATTTGTTGATAAAACGCCATCGGACATGATACTCCTACTGTAACCTGGCACATATTTGATGATAAAACGCCATCGGACATGATACTTCTACTGTAACCTGGCACATATTTTTTGCTAAAACGCCATCGGACATGATACTTCTACTGTAACCTGGCACATATTTGTTGATAAAACGCCATCGGACATGATACTTCTACTGTAATCTGGCACATATTTGTTGATAAAACGCCATCGGACATGATACTTGTACTGTAATCTGGCACATATTTGTTGATAAAACGCCATCGGACATGATACCTCTACTGTAGCCTGGCACATATTTGTTGATAAAACGCCACCGGACATGATACTTCTACTGTAACCTGGCACATATTTATTGATAAAACGCCATCAGACATGATACTTCTACTGTAATCTGGCACATATTTGTTGATAAAACGCCATCGGACATGATACTTCTACTGTAACCTGGCACATATTTGTTGATAAAACGCCATCGGACATGATACTTCTACTGTAACCTGGCACATATTTGTTGATAAAACGCCATCGGACATGATACTTCTACTGTAACCTGGCACATATTTGTTGATAAAACGCCATCGGACATGATACTTCTACTGTAACCTGGCACATATTTGTTGATAAAACGCCATCGGACATGATACTTCTATTGTAACCTGGCACATATTTGTTGATAAAACGCCATCGGACATGATACTTCTACTGTAACCTGGCACATATTTGTTGATAAAACTTCACCAGACATGATACTTCTACTGTAACCTGGCACATATTTGTTGATAAAACGCCATCGGACATGATACTTCTATTGTAACCTGGCACATATTTGTTGATAAAACGCCATCGGACATGATACTTCTACTGAAACCTGGCACATATTTGTTGATAAAACGCCACCGGACATGATACTTCTACTGTAACCTGGCACATATTTGTTGATAAAACGCCATCGGACATGATACTTCTACTTTAACCTGGCACATATTTGATGATAAAACGCCATCAGACATGACACTTCTACTGAAACCTGGCACATATTTGTTGATAAAACGCCATCGGACATGATACTTCTACTGAAACCTGGCACATATTTGTTGATAAAACGCCATCGGACATGATACTTCTACTGTAACCTGGCACATATTTTTGATAAAACGCCATCGGACATGATACTTCTACTGTAACCTGGCACATATTTGTTGATAAAACGCCATCGGACATGATACTTCTACTGAAACCTGGCACATATTTGTTGATAAAACGCCATCGGACATGATACTTCTACTGAAACCTGGCACATATTTGTTGATAAAACGCCATCGGACATGATACTTCTACTGTAATCTGGCACATATTTGTTGATAAAACGCCATCGGACATGATACTTCTACTGTAACCCGGCACATATTTGTTGACAAAATGCCATCGGACATGATACTTCTACTGTAACCTGGCACATATTTGTTGATAAAACGCCATCGGACATGATACTTCTACTGTAACCTGGCACATATTTGTTGACAAAATGCCATCGGACATGATACTTCTACTGTAACCTGGCACATATTTGTTGACAAAACGCCATCGGACATGATACTTCTACTGTAACCTGGCACATATTTGTTGATAAAACGCCATCGGACATGATACTTCTACTGAAACCTGGCACATATTTGTTGATAAAATGCCATTGGACATGATACTTCTACTGTAACCTGGCACATATTTGTTGATAAAACGGCATCGGACATGATACTTCTACTGTAACCTGGCACATATTTGTTGATAAAACGCCATCGGACATGATACTTCTACTGTAACCTGGCACATATTTGTTGATAAAACGCCATCGGACATGATACTTCTACTGTAACCTGGCACATATTTGTTGATAAAACGCCATCGGACATGATACTTCTACTGAAACCTGGCACATATTTGTTGATAAAACGCCATCAGACATGATACTTCTACTGTAACCTGGCACATATTTGTTGATAAAACGCCATCGGACATGATACTTCTACTGTAACCTGGCACATATTTGTTGATAAAACGCCATCGGACATGATACTTCTACTGTAACCTGGCACATATTTGTTGATAAAACGCCATCGGACATGATACTTCTACTGTAACCTGACACATATTTGTTGATAAAACGCCATCGGACATGATACTTCTACTGTAACCTGGCACATATTTGTTGATAAAACGCCATTGGACATGATACTTCTACTGTAACCTGGCACATATTTGTTGATAAAACGCCATCGGACATGATACTCCTACTGTAACCTGGCACATATTTGTTGATAAAACGCCATCGGACATGATACTTCTACTGTAACCTGGCACATATTTGTTGATAAAACGCCATCGGACATGATACTTCTACTGTAATCTGGCACATATTTGTTGATAAAACGCCATCGGACATGATACTTGTACTGTAATCTGGCACATATTTGTTGATAAAACGCCATCGGACATGATACTTCTACTGTAGCCTGGCACATATTTGTTGATAAAACGCCATCGGACATGATACTTCTATTGTAACCTGGCACATATTTTTGATAAAACGCCATCGGACATGATACTTCTACTGTAACCTGGCACATATTTGTTGATAAAACGCCATCGGACATGATACTTCTACTGAAACCTGGCACATATTTGTTGATAAAACGCCATCGGACATGATACTTCTACTGAAACCTGGCACATATTTGTTGATAAAACGCCATCGGACATGATACTTCTACTGTAATCTGGCACATATTTGTTGATAAAACGCCATCGGACATGATACTTCTACTGTAACCCGGCACATATTTGTTGACAAAACGCCATCGGACATGATACTTCTACTGTAACCTGGCACATATTTGTTGATAAAATGCCATCGGACATGATACTTCTACTGTAACCTGGAACATATTTGTTGACAAAACGCCATCGGACATGATACTTCTACTGTAACCTGGCACATATTTGTTGACAAAACGCCATCGGACATGATACTTCTACTGTAACCTGGCACATATTTGTTGATAAAACGCCATCGGACATGATACTTCTACTGAAACCTGGCACATATTTGTTGATAAAATGCCATTGGACATGATACTTCTACTGTAACCTGGCACATATTTGTTGATAAAACGGCATCGGACATGATACTTCTACTGTAACCTGGCACATATTTGTTGATAAAACGCCATCGGACATGATACTGCTACTGTAACCTGGCACATATTTGATGATAAAACGCCATCAGACATGATACTTCTACTGTAACCTGGCACATATTTGTTGATAAAACGCCATCAGACATGATACTCTACTGTAACCTGGCACATATTTGTTGATAAAACGCCATCGGACATGATACTTCTACTGTAACCTGGCACATATTTGTTGATAAAACGCCATCAGACATGATACTTCTACTGTAACCTGGCACATATTTGTTGATAAAACGCCATCGGGCATGATACTTCTACTGTAACCTGGCACATATTTGTTGATAAAACGCCATCGGACATGATACTTCTACTGTAACCTGGCACATATTTGTTGATAAAACGCCATCGGACATGATGCTTCTACTGTAACCTGGCACATATTTGTGGACAAAACGCCATCGGACATGATACTTCTAGTGTAACCTGGCACATATTTGTTGATAAAACGCCACCGGACATGATACCTCTACTGTAACCTGGCACATATTTGTTGATAAAACGCCATCGGACATGATACTTCTACTGTAACCTGGCACATATTTGTTGATAAAACGCCATCGGACATGATACTTGTACTGTAATCTGGCACATATTTGTTGATAAAACGCCATCGGACATGATACTTCTACTGTAACCTGGCACATATTTGTTGATAAAACGCCATCGGACATGATACTTCTACTGTAACCTGGCACATATTTGTTGATAAAACGCCATCGGACATGATACTTCTACTGTAACCTGGCACATAATTGTTGATAAAACGCCATCGGACATGATACTTCTACTGAAACCTGGCACATATTTGTTGATAAAACGCCATCGGACATGATACTTCTACTGTAACCTGGCACATATTTGTTGATAAAACGCCATCGGACATGATACTTCTACTGTAACCTGGCACATATTTGTTGATAAAACGCCATCGGACATGATACTTCTACTGTAACCTGGCACATATTTGTTGATAAAACGCCATCGGACATGATACTTCTACTGTAACCTGGCACATATTTGTGGACAAAACGCCATCGGACATGATACTTCTACTGTAACCTGGCACATATTTGTTGATAAAACGCCATCGGACATGATACTTCTACTGTAACCTGGCACATATTTGTTGATAAAACGCCATCGGACATGATACTTCTACTGTAACCTGGCACATATTTGTTGATAAAACGCCATCGGACATGATACTTCTACTGTAATCAGGCACATATTTGTTGATAAAACGCCATCGGACATGATACTTCTACTGTAACCTGGCACATATTTGTTGATAAAACGCCATCGGACATGATACTTCTACTGTAACCTGGCACATATTTGTTGATAAAACGCCATCGGACATGATACTTCTACTGTAACCTGGCACATATTTGTTGATAAAACGCCATCGGACA
>NC_084757.1:3434135-3441635 GCF_033978785.1 Entelurus aequoreus | reverse complement strand
CATCAAGTTAGCCTGTTAGTTTGTTTGTTTGCATTGCTAGCAGAATTAGCTCATCAAGTTAGCCAGTTAGCTCGTTTATCAGCATTGCAAGCAGAATTAGCTGGTCAAGTTAGCCTGTTAGTTCGTTTGTTTGCATTGCAAGCAGAATTAGCTTGTCAAGTTAGCCAGTTAGCTCGTTTGTCAGCATTGCAAGCAGAATTAGCTCCTCAAGTTAGCCAGTTAAATCGTTTGTCAGCATTGCAAGCATAATTAGCTCATCAAGTTAGCCTGTTAGTTTGTTTGCTCGATTTGCTAAGAGGATTAGCTCCTCAAGTTAGCCATTTACCTTGTTTGTTAGCATTGCTAGCCTATTTAGCTCATCAAGTTAGTCATTTAGCTCATTTTTTTAGCA
Organism: Entelurus aequoreus; assembly: GCF_033978785.1. Classification (NCBI taxonomy): domain Eukaryota; kingdom Metazoa; phylum Chordata; class Actinopteri; order Syngnathiformes; family Syngnathidae; genus Entelurus; species Entelurus aequoreus. The sequence goes on along the minus strand of NC_084757.1, from coordinate 3,441,244 downwards.
TTGCTAGCTAAATTAGCTTGTCAAGTTAGCTAGTTAGTTTGTTAGTTAGATTTGTTAGCAGAATTACCTCATCAAGTTAGCCTGTTAGTTTGTTTGTTTGCATTGCTAGCAGAATTAGCTCATTCAGTTTGCCAGTTAGTTAGTTTGTTTGCATTGCTAGCAGAATTAGTTCGTCAAGTTAGCCAGTTAGTTCGTTTGTCAGCATTGTTAGCAGAATTAGCTCGTCAAGTTAGCCAGTTAGCTCGTTTGTCAGCATTGCAAGCAGAATTAGTTCGTCACGTTAGCCTGCTAGTTCGTTTGTTTGCATTGCTAGCAGAATTAGCTCGTCAAGTTAGCCAGTTAGCTCGTTTGTCAGCATTGCAAGCAGAATTAGCTCGTCAAGTTAGCCAGTTAGCTCGTTTGTCAGCATTGCAAGCAGAATTAGCTCGTCAAGTTAGTCTGTTAGTTCGTTTGCTCGATTTGCTAAGAGGATTAGCTCCTCAAGTTAGCCATTTACCTTGTTTGTTTGCATTGCTAGCCTATTTAGCTCATCAAGTTAGTCATTTAGCTCATTTTTTAGCATTGCTAGCTAAATTAGCTTGTCAAGTTAGCTAGTCAGTTTGTTAGTTAGATTTGTTAGCAGAATTACCTCATCAAGTTAGCCTGTTAGCTCGTTTGTCAGCATTGCAAGCAGAATTAGCTCGTCAAGTTAGCCTGTGTTAGTTTGTTTGTTTGCATTGCTAGCAGAATTAGCTCATCAAGTTTGCCTGTTAGTTTGTTTGTTTGCATTGCTAGCAGAATTAGCTCGTCAAGTTAGCCAGTTAGCTCGTTTGTCAGCATTGCAAGCAGAATTAGCTCCTCAAGTTAGCCTGTTAGTTCGTTTGTTTGCATTGCAAGCCGAATTAGCTCGTCAAGTTAGCCAGTTAGCTCGTTTGTCAGCATTGCAAGCAAAATTAGCTCGTCAAGTTAGCCAGTTAGCTCGTTTGTCAGCATTGCAAGCAGAATTAGCTTGTCAAGTTAGCCAGTTAGCTCGTTTGTCAGCATTGCAAGCAGAATTAGCTCGTCAAGTTAGCCAGTTAGCTCGTTTGTCAACATTGCAAGCAGAATTAGCTCGTCAAGTTAGCCAGTTAGCTCGTTTGTCAGCATTGCAAGCAGAATTAGCTCGTCAAGTTAGCCAGTTAGCTCGTTTGTCAGCATTGCAAGCAGAATTAGCTCGTCAAGTTAGCCAGTTAGCTCGTTTGTCAGCATTGCAAGCAGAATTAGCTCGTCAAGTTAGCCTGTTAGTTCGTTTGCTCGATTTGCTAAGAGGATTAGCTCATTAAGTTAGCCATTTACCTTGTTTGTTAGCATTGCTAGCCTATTTAGCTCATCAAGTTAGCCATTTAGCTAGTTTTTTTAGCATTGCTAGCTAAATTAGCTTGTCAAGTTAGCCAGTTAGTTTATTTGTTAGATTTACTAGCAGAATTAGCTCATCAAGTTAGCCAGTTGGTTCGTTTGTTAGCATTGCTACCAGAGTTAGCTCATCAAGTTAGCCAGTTAGCTTGTTTGTTTGCTGCGCGCCTCTGTCGCTGACGAAGATGAGGAGTACGGACAACAGGCGGGCGCCTCCGCAGCAGACGGACAGGCTGCTGGGTCGGAGGTGAAGGTGGCGTCGTCGGAGGACCCACTGGAGACGAGGCGGGCGATGACGGAGGACCCACTGGAGACGAGGCGGGCGATGACGGAGGACCCACTGGAGACGAGGCGGGCGATGACGGAGGACCCACTGGAGACGAGGCGGGCGATGACGGAGGACCCACTGGAGACGAGGCGGGCGATGACGGAGGACCCACTGGAGACGAGGCGGGCGATGACGAAGGACCCACTGGAGACGAGGCGGGCGATGACGGAGGACCCACTGGAGACGAGGCGGGTGACGTCGCCAAAGCGAGAGGTAGATGTGCTTCTTCTTTTTTTGGGACTAAAGGCATACATTTGTTTTATATTGGTCGATAGCTATAATTAATGATATTTTTTATGACCTATGGAAAATAGGAAGCGGGAGAAAAATATATGAAATGCAAACATTTGTATTCAAATGTAACTTCCTCTGATTATAATCCCCTCAGCTATCAAGGCAGAAAGGAAATGTCGACACAAGCATGAAAACACTCAAACAATGTCAACAAAATATTACAATCACATTGAACACTTAACAATAATCTCTTAAATATGTAAGAAATGTTTAATAAAGTGTAAGAAAATAGTGCAAAGTGTCCACATGGAGAAACCTGAGAAGAACTATTTTCTGCAGGTTTAGTTCCAGGAAGTTGCAGCTGTGCTCTAAAGGGTGAGCACAGCTAATACCAATAGTTTGGTACCAATACTAAGAAGTAATTCGATACTTTTTGATACTTTTCAAAATAAAGTGAAACACAAAAAACATTCATTTTCGGCTCAATTTTAACAAAAAATCGTAGGATACTTTAAACATATGTTTGTTATTGCACACGAAGAACAATGACCTGTTATTTAACTGTTTAGCTAACTTTGAAACAAAGGTGGTAATACTTCAATCCTGCCACATTTGGTGAGGCACGTTTTAAAGCATGCGATGCGTCCGTGTTTAGAGCGTCATCTTTTGAAGTTTTGAAGCCCAAGTGCCTTCATATTGTGCTTCACGCACTCTCTTTATTTACCTGTAGGATTGCCCTTATTTGCCATTTTTCTTCTCCACACTGTTTCTCCTTGCGCGCTCTGTGAGTGTGTGCGCGAATGACAAAAAAAATACAGGTATTTTTCAAAGGCAGTATCGCACCGTTTTCAATTCATTACCACAGCGGCGATTTATCAGTACCGGTATACCGTACAACCCTAATCACCTGTCACTTGCATCGAGATGGTCTCCTGCTGGCCCCACTATGGACTGGACTCTCACACTATTATGTTAGATCCACTATGGACTGGACTCTCACACTATTATGTTAGATCCACTATGGACTGAACTCTCACTATTATGTTAGATCCACTATGGACTGGACTCTCACACTATTATGTTAGATCCACTATGGACTGGACTCTCACACTATTATGTTAGATCCACTATGGACTGAACTCTCACTATTATGTTAGATCCACTATGGACTGGACTCTCACTATTATGTTAGATCCACTATGGACTGGACTCTCACTATTTTGTTAGATCCACTATGGACTGGACTCTCACACTATTATGTTAGATCCACTATGGACTGGACTCTCACTATTATGTTAGATCCACTATGGACTGGACTCTCTCACTATTATGTTAGATCCACTATGGACTGGACTCTCACTATTATGTTAGATCCACTATGGACTGGACTCTCGCACTATTATGTTAGATCCACTATGGACTGGACTCTCACACTATTATGTTAGATCCACTATGGACTGAACTCTCACTATTATGTTAGATCCACTATGGACTGGACTCTCACTATTATGTTAGATCCACTATGGACTGGACTCTCACTATTATGTTAGATCCACTATGGACTGGACTCTCACTATTTTGTTAGATCCACTATGGACTGGACTCTCACACTATTATGTTAGATCCACTATGGACTGGACTCTCACTATTATGTTAGATCCACTATGGACTGGACTCTCTCACTATTATGTTAGATCCACTATGGACTGGACTCTCTCACTATTATGTTAGATCCACTATGGACTGGACTCTCACTATTATGTTAGATCCACTATGGACTGGACTCTCGCACTATTATGTTAGATCCACTATGGACTGGACTCTCACACTATTATGTTAGATCCACTATGGACTGGACTCTCACACTATTATGTTAGATCCACTGTGGACTGGACTCTCACACTATTATGTTAGATCCACTATGGACTGGACTCTCACGCTATTATGTTAGATCCACTATGGACTGGACTCTCACACTATTATGTTAGATCCACTATGGACTGGACTCTCACATTATTATGTTAGATCCACTATGGACTGGACTCTCACACTATTATGTTAGATCCACTATGGACTGGACTCTCACACTATTATGTTAGATCCACTATGGACTGGACTCTCACACTATTATGTTAGATCCACTATGGACTGGACTCTCACTATTATGTTAGATCCACTATGGACTGGACTCTCACTATTATGTTAGATCCACTATGGACTGGACTCTCACTATTTTGTTAGATCCACTATGGACTGGACTCTCACACTATTGTGTTAGATCCACTATGGACTGGACTTTCACACTATTATGTTAGATCCACAATGGACTGGACTCTCACTATTATGTTAGATCCACTATGGACTGGACTCTCACTATTATGTTAGATCCACTATGGACTGGACTCTCTCACTATTATGTTAGATCCACTATGGACTGGACTCTCTCACTATTATGTTAGATCCACTATGGACTGGACTCTCACTATTATGTTAGATCCACTATGGACTGGACTCTCGCACTATTATGTTAGATCCACTATGGACTGGACTCTCACACTATTATGTTAGATCCACTATGGACTGGACTCTCACACTATTATGTTAGATCCACTGTGGACTGGACTCTCACACTATTATGTTAGATCCACTATGGACTGGACTCTCACGCTATTATGTTAGATCCACTATGGACTGGACTCTCACACTATTATGTTAGATCCACTATGGACTGGACTCTCACATTATTATGTTAGATCCACTATGGACTGGACTCTCACACTATTATGTTAGATCCACTATGGACTGGACTCTCACACTATTATGTTAGATCCACTATGGACTGGACTCTCACACTATTATGTTAGATCCACTATGGACTGGACTCTCACTATTATGTTAGATCCACTATGGACTGGACTCTCACTATTATGTTAGATCCACTATGGACTGGACTCTCACTATTTTGTTAGATCCACTATGGACTGGACTCTCACACTATTGTGTTAGATCCACTATGGACTGGACTTTCACACTATTATGTTAGATCCACTATGGACTGGACTCTCACACTATTATGTTAGATCCACTATGGACTGGACTCTCTGGACTGGACTCTCACACTATTATGTTAGATCCACTATGGACTGGACTCTCACACTATTATGTTAGATCCACTATGGACTGGACTTTCACAATATCATGTCAGACCCACTCGACGTCCATTGCATCTGGTCTCCCCTAGAGGTCACCCACATATGCGGTCCTCTCCAAGGTTTCTCATAGTCATTCACATCGACGTCCCATTGGGGTTGTGAGTTTTTCCTTGCCCTGATGTGGGCTCGGCACCGAGGATGTCGTTGTGGCTTGTGCAGCCCTTTGAGACACCTTGTGATTTAGGGCTATGTAAATAAACATTGATTGATTGATTGATTGATTCCCAGACCACATTGGTCTGACCACGGTCCCTCTGATCACTGATCCCTTCCTGCGTTGCTAGGTTACCAGACAGCGAGTGTCTTTGTTCATGCAACCAACCTTGCTTCCATACTTCCTCTTTCTTCCCACGAAGAAGAAAAAAATGATCTAACCTTTAATCGAACGCTTTATTTATTGATAGCGATATATACTGATATCGTTTTATTTCCCAGCTCTGTTCTACACAGCAGTAAATTAATATACAATGTAGAGCAAAACACACATGAACCCACGACCCATTTTGGGTCCTGGACCTGAGAGTGGAATCCTTTTACTCAACTTTTTCTTTGCATTGCAACATTTGCCAGCACTCAATCTTGTGTGTGTTCAAGGCGTTGTGAGCAAATATGGCTAAAAACTGATGCTTTGTCCACGCTCCCTGTCTTGCGTAAGGCGGGGTCAGCTGGATCCGACTCCAGTCAAGTCTCCTGGAGGACAATGGCTGAATGAGCCGGCCGAGGGTCAACAGGCCCTCCTCAAGGAGCGAGTGCCGGGGTCCGAGCCAGCGCCTTTCAGCACTGTTTGTTTATGGCAGCTGCTGCCTTGAGGCTCGGGGCCAAACGCCGCGGTCCCCTGGGCCGGCGGCCCATGGCGAGCCACACGCCTGCTGAGGCCCCCCTGACACCCTGCGTCCCTTAGCGACAAGCTGCTCCTTCTCTTCTGGCGGGAATCTTGCAGGGAAGTTGTCTGATAGGCTACAGGAGGTTTAGATGGCTACAAGACGACGACACAGCGGAGCACGCAAGTGTCACCCCAACACAACTGGGATTGTGTACACTGCAAAAAGTGAAATGTAGGTAAGATGAAATATCTCAATATAAGGGTGATATTTGCTGATAAGATCATTCTTCTCACTAAGCAGATTTGATGTTAGAGTGTTTTACTTGTTTTAAGTGTTTTGGTCCTAAATGATCTCAGTAAGATATTACAGCTTGTTGCTGAGATTTGATGAGCTATATTGAGTAAAACATGCTTGAAACTATTTTTGTCCAAATGTCCAAAACACACCCAGCAATTGTGCACAGGAAGGCATGGAAGAAGAGGGGAAAAGGCGGCCAAAATGGTCAAAAGTCCCAATTTTGTCCAAAATACCTCCCCGGGTTCCAGTCCCACAAGTCCCGCCGCCGGGCCGCACAAGTCCCGGGATGCAAAAAATGTCTAAAACGCACCCAGCAAAGTCCCACGGGAAGTGGGGGAGAAAAGTGAGAAAAGTCGGCAAAAGTCCTCAAAAATGTTCAAAATACCTACCCAGGTTCGAGTCCCACAAGTCCCGCCGCCGGGCCGCGCAAGTCCCAGGATGCCCTAAATGTCCATAACACACCCAGTAAAGTCCCACGGGAAGTGGGGGATCAAAGTTGGAAAAGTGGGCAAAAGTCCCAAAAATGTTCAAAATATTTACTCAGGTTCAAGTCCCACAAGTCCCAGGATGCCCAAAATGTCCATAACACACCCAGTGAGTCCCACGGGAAGTGGGGGATAAAGTTGGAAAAGTCGGCCAAAAGTCCCAAAAATGTTCTAAATACCTACCCAGGTTGGAGTCCCACATGGAGTGCCACAAGTCTTAAGACTTGTGGCACTCGAACCTGGGTGTGATTTTTTAAAACTTTTACCGACTTTTCTCACTTTTCTCCCCGCCTTCCTGTGGGACTTTGCTGGGTGTGTTTTGAACAATTTGCGGCATCCCGGCCGGAGGGCGGGACTT
>NC_084757.1:3377369-3434115 GCF_033978785.1 Entelurus aequoreus | reverse complement strand
TGTAGACGAGAATATTGTCATCTAGTTAGTGTCCACCAGGTCTGTAGACAAGAATATTGTCATCTAGTTAGTGTCCACCAGGTCTGTAGACAAGAATATTGTCATCTAGTTAGTGTCCACCAGGTCTGTAGACAAGAATATTGTCATCTAGTTAGTGTCCACCAGGTCTGTAGACGAGAATATTGTCATCTAGTTAGTGTCCACCAGGTCTGTAGACGAGAATATTGTCATCTAGTTAGTGTCCACCAGGTCTGTAGACAAGAATATTGTCATCTAGTTAGTGTCCACCAGGTCTGTAGACAAGAATATTGTCATCTAGTTAGTGTCCACCAGGTCTGTAGACGAGAATATTGTCATCTAGTTAGTGTCCACCGGTCTGTAGACGAGAATATTGTCATCTAGTTAGTGTCCACCAGGTCTGTAGACAAGAATATTGTCATCTAGTTAGTGTCCACCAGGTCTGTAGACAAGAATATTGTCATCTAGTTAGTGTCCACCAGGTCTGTAGACAAGAATATTGTCATCTAGTTAGTGTCCACCAGGTCTGTAGACAAGAATATTGTCATCTAGTTAGTGTCCACCAGGTCTGTAGACAAGAATATTGTCATCTAGTTAGTGTCCACCAGGTCTGTAGACGAGAATATTGTCATCTAGTTAGTGTCCACCAGGTCTGTAGACGAGAATATTGTCATCTAGTTAGTGTCCACCAGGTCTGTAGACAAGAATATTGTCATCTAGTTAGTGTCCACCAGGTCTGTAGACAAGAATATTGTCATCTAGTTAGTGTCCACCAGGTCTGTAGACAAGAATATTGTCATCTAGTTAGTGTCCACCAGGTCTGTAGACAAGAATATTGTCATCTAGTTAGTGTCCACCAGGTCTGTAGACAAGAATATTGTCATCTAGTTAGTGTCCACCGGGTCTGTAGACGAGAATATTGTCATCTAGTTAGTGTCCACCGGGTCTGTAGACGAGAATATTGTCATCTAGTTAGTGTCCACCGGGTCTGTAGACGAGAATATTGTCATCTAGTTAGTGTCCACCAGGTCTGTAGACAAGAATATTGTCATCTAGTTAGTGTCCACCAGGTCTGTAGACAAGAATATTGTCATCTAGTTAGTGTCCACCAGGTCTGTAGACAAGAATATTGTCATCTAGTTAGTGTCCACCAGGTCTGTAGACGAGAATATTGTCATCTAGTTAGTGTCCACCAGGGTCTGTAGACGAGAATATTGTCATCTAGTTAGTGTCCACCGGGTCTGTAGACGAGAATATTGTCATCTAGTTAGTGTCCACCGGGTCTGTAGACGAGAATATTGTCATCTAGTTAGTGTCCACCAGGTCTGTAGACAAGAATATTGTCATCTAGTTAGTGTCCACCAGGTCTGTAGACAAGAATATTGTCATCTAGTTAGTGTCCACCAGGTCTGTAGACAAGAATATTGTCATCTAGTTAGTGTCCACCAGGTCTGTAGACAAGAATATTGTCATCTAGTTAGTGTCCACCAGGTCTGTAGACAAGAATATTGTCATCTAGTTAGTGTCCACCAGGTCTGTAGACAAGAATATTGTCATCTAGTTAGTGTCCACCAGGTCTGTAGACAAGAATATTGTCATCTAGTTAGTGTCCACCAGGTCTGTAGACGAGAATATTGTCATCTAGTTAGTGTCCACCAGGTCTGTAGACGAGAATATTGTCATCTAGTTAGTGTCCACCAGGTCTGTAGACAAGAATATTGTCATCTAGTTAGTGTCCACCAGGTCTGTAGACAAGAATATTGTCATCTAGTTAGTGTCCACCAGGTCTGTAGACAAGAATATTGTCATCTAGTTAGTGTCCACCAGGTCTGTAGACAAGAATATTGTCATCTAGTTAGTGTCCACCAGGTCTGTAGACAGAATATTGTCATCTAGTTAGTGTCCACCGGGTCTGTAGACGAGAATATTGTCATCTAGTTAGTGTCCACCGGGTCTGTAGACGAGAATATTGTCATCTAGTTAGTGTCCACCGGGTCTGTAGACGAGAATATTGTCATCTAGTTAGTGTCCACCAGGTCTGTAGACAAGAATATTGTCATCTAGTTAGTGTCCACCAGGTCTGTAGACAAGAATATTGTCATCTAGTTAGTGTCCACCAGGTCTGTAGACAAGAATATTGTCATCTAGTTAGTGTCCACCGGGTCTGTAGACGAGAATATTGTCATCTAGTTAGTGTCCACCGGGTCTGTAGACGAGAATATTGTCATCTAGTTAGTGTCCACCGGGTCTGTAGACGAGAATATTGTCATCTAGTTAGTGTCCACCGGGTCTGTAGACGAGAATATTGTCATCTAGTTAGTGTCCACCAGGTCTGTAGACAAGAATATTGTCATCTAGTTAGTGTCCACCAGGTCTGTAGACAAGAATATTGTCATCTAGTTAGTGTCCACCAGGTCTGTAGACAAGAATATTGTCATCTAGTTAGTGTCCACCAGGTCTGTAGACAAGAATATTGTCATCTAGTTAATGTCCACCAGGTCTGTAGACAAGAATATTGTCATCTAGTTAGTGTCCACCAGGTCTGTAGACAAGAATATTGTCATCTAGTTAGTGTCCACCAGGTCTGTAGACAAGAATATTGTCATCTAGTTAGTGTCCACCAGGTCTGTAGACAAGAATATTGTCATCTAGTTAGTGTCCACCAGGTCTGTAGACGAGAATATTGTCATCTAGTTAGTGTCCACCAGGTCTGTAGACGAGAATATTGTCATCTAGTTAGTGTCCACCAGGTCTGTAGACAAGAATATTGTCATCTAGTTAGTGTCCACCAGGTCTGTAGACAAGAATATTGTCATCTAGTTAGTGTCCACCAGGTCTGTAGACAAGAATATTGTCATCTAGTTAGTGTCCACCAGGTCTGTAGACAAGAATATTGTCATCTAGTTAGTGTCCACCAGGTCTGTAGACAAGAATATTGTCATCTAGTTAGTGTCCACCAGGTCTGTAGACAAGAATATTGTCATCTAGTTAGTGTCCACCAGGTCTGTAGACAAGAATATTGTCATCTAGTTAGTGTCCACCAGGTCTGTAGACAAGAATATTGTCATCTAGTTAGTGTCCACCAGGTCTGTAGACAAGAATATTGTCATCTAGTTAGTGTCCACCAGGTCTGTAGACAAGAATATTGTCATCTAGTTAGTGTCCACCAGGTCTGTAGACAAGAATATTGTCATCTAGTTAGTGTCCACCAGGTCTGTAGACGAGAATATTGTCATCTAGTTAGTGTCCACCAGGTCTGTAGACGAGAATATTGTCATCTAGTTAGTGTCCACCAGGTCTGTAGACAAGAATATTCTCATCTAGTTAGTGTCCACCAGGTCTGTAGACAAGAATATTGTCATCTAGTTAGTGTCCACCAGGTCTGTAGACAAGAATATTGTCATCTAGTTAGTGTCCACCAGGTCTGTAGACAAGAATATTGTCATCTAGTTAGTGTCCACCAGGTCTGTAGACAAGAATATTGTCATCTAGTTAGTGTCCACCAGGTCTGTAGACAAGAATATTGTCATCTAGTTAGTGTCCACCAGGTCTGTAGACAAGAATATTGTCATCTAGTTAGTGTCCACCAGGTCTGTAGACAAGAATATTGTCATCTAGTTAGTGTCCACCAGGTCTGTAGACAAGAATATTGTCATCTAGTTAGTGTCCACCAGGTCTGTAGACAAGAATATTGTCATCTAGTTATTGTCCACCAGGTCTGTAGACAAGAATATTGTCATCTAGTTAGTGTCCACCAGGTCTGTAGACAAGAATATTGTCATCTAGTTAGTGTCCACCAGGTCTGTAGACAAGAATATTGTCATCTAGTTAGTGTCCACCAGGTCTGTAGACAAGAATATTGTCATCTAGTTAGTGTCCACCAGGTCTGTAGACAAGAATATTGTCATCTAGTTAGTGTCCACCAGGTCTGTAGACAAGAATATTGTCATCTAGTTAGTGTCCACCAGGTCTGTAGACAAGAATATTGTCATCTAGTTAGTGTCCACCAGGTCTGTAGACAAGAATATTGTCATCTAGTTAGTGTCCACCAGGTCTGTAGACAAGAATATTGTCATCTAGTTAGTGTCCACCAGGTCTGTAGACAAGAATATTGTCATCTAGTTAGTGTCCACCAGGTCTGTAGACAAGAATATTGTCATCTAGTTAGTGTCCACCAGGTCTGTAGACAAGAATATTGTCATCTAGTTAGTGTCCACCAGGTCTGTAGACAAGAATATTGTCATCTAGTTAGTGTCCACCAGGTCTGTAGACAAGAATACATCTAAAAGTTAGTCCAGACATTCACCCAATAGCAGGAAATGTAGTCTTGATTTTCAAAATAAAACTCCCTGGGTTTGTGTGGCAGCAGAAATGTTCCTATTTTGGACAAAGCTACGAACAATGGGGGACCGGGCTCCCTGACCACCTGAGGGCACCACAGACTGTGGAAGCTTTTAAAAAAAGGCTTAAAAACCCTTCTTTTTTTTAAAAAAAAAGCCTTTTTTTAGATGTATGCATATTAGTTCTAGCTATTAGGCTGTTCTAGTTTTTATTTTTATTATCGAGAGGAAACAGATGAGGTGGTTCGGGCATCTGGTCAGGATGCCACCCGAACGCCTCCCTAGGGAGGTGTTTAGGGCACGTCCGACCGGCAGGAAGCCACGGGGAAGACCCAGGACACGTTGGGAAGACTATGTGTCCCGGCTGGCCTGGGAACACCTCGGGATTCCCCGGGAGGAGCTGGACAAAGTGGCTGGGGAGAGGGAATTCTGGGCTTCCCTGCTTAGGCTGCTGCCCCGCGACCCCACCTCGGATAAGCGGAAGAAGATGGATGGATTTTTTTTTTTTTTAATACACTGTAGCACTTTGAGGTTGTTTGCTCAATGTAAAGTGCTTTTTACAAATACAATCTATTGTTATTATTATTTTCTAAATGTTCATCTTTTTCCCCTCTAAAGGTGCTCACGTCCCTGAATTTGGGATCTGCATAGGTCCCGAAAATGGGAAATCAAACAGCGGAGACTGTTATGTCTTTGACGCATAGCTGCCATTGTCGTGTTCCTGCCGACGCAGGAAACAAACAGGTAAGATTAAGCTTTCTTTAATAAATTACAAAATACAAAACTGCGGACGCCGACAAGCGTGGAGCTAAACAAAACCAAAATGTCACTGAGGGTGAAAAAAATGGGGAATGCTAGTGTGTACAAAGATCCCTAGAGCGAGGAGAAAAACCAGGAGAACGTAACTGTCGCCTATAGCAGTGTTTTTCAACCACTGTGCCGCGGTGAGATACAGTCTGGTGTGTCGTGGGAGATTATCTAATTTCACCTACATGGGTTAAAAATATAGTGCCGTTGTTGTCTGGAGCTCGGCAGAGTAACCGTGTAATACTCTTCCATATCAGTAGGTGGCAGCAGGTAGCTAATCGCTTTGTAAACATCGTAAACCAAAAATAAACAAAAGGCGAGTGTCCCTAAAAAGGCATTGAAGCTTAGGGATGGCTATGGAAAACGAAACTAAAACTGAACTGGCTACAAAGAAAAGAAAAACAGAATGCTGGACGACAGCAAAGACTTACTGTGGAGCAAAGACAATGTACATCCGAACATGACATGACAATCGACAATGTCCCCACAAAGAAGGATAAAAACAACTGAAATATTCTTGATTGCTAAAACAAAGTAGATGCGGGGAATATCGCTCAAAGGAAGACATGAAACTGCTACAGGAAAATACCAAAAAAAGGGAAAAAGCCACCAAAATGGGAGCACAAGACAAGAAGTAAAACACTACACACAGGAAAACAGCCAAAAAAGTCCAAATAAGTCAGGGTGTGATGTGACAGGTGGTGACAGTACACCTACTTTGAGACAAGAGCTATAGTGAGGCATGCTTGGTTATGCTTTAAAGTCATATCCAACAATTGTGACTTTTTACTGTCAACTGAGTTTCGTTTTTTTTAATGATTTCTGCTGGTGGTGTGACTCCGCATTTTTTCAATGCAAAAAATGTGCCTTGGCTCAAAAAAGGTTGAAAAACACTGATCTATAGCACACATTATTGACCCAGCAACTAATGATGGCTGACAGGGAACTATAAAGGGGAGGGGTTAACCAAAACACCTGCTGGGAACACTAATTGCCAAACTAAGACAGGTGAGGAGAATCAGTGGCCATGGAAACCAACAGAAAACAGGGAAAAAGGGTGCACCCAGGAAACAGAAAAAGTACCAAACCATGCCATGACCCGGGTGACGGATCATGACAGAGACATGGTGGAAATGTTTATGAAACAATCTTGCCTTCTTTTGTACTTCCTCTAAACCAGCCATTTGGAACTTAGACTTCCACACATTTTATTCATCCACGAGGGAAATTTGCCCCAATAGTGACGACTCGTCAGCGGATGTCTCCATATATGGTCGACACTAGGGTTGGACGGTATACCGCTACTAGTATAGGACCACGGTACTAATAAATCAAAAGCGGTACTATACTTTGTTTGAAAAGTACCGCTTCACGTGGGGACATTGCTGGTTTTGCGAGCAGAGAAGCATGTTCGGCAGCGCACACACCCAGAGTACTTACAAGCAGACACAGTGTGTAGACAGAAAAGGGAGAATGGACGCATTTTGGTGTAAAAAGTGACGATAAAGGTGAAGTTATAACACTGAAACACCCTCAGGAAGAGCTGCTTTAAGACATGGCTAGCTAGCTAGCAGCTAACATCCATCCGCTTCTAAATCACTAATCCTGGTCTCCATGGCGACAAATAAAATAAGTTTCTTACAAGGAGCATTATCACTGGAGGACGAGGAATAGGTAAACATGCTTCACTACACACCGTAGGAGGATACAATAGCTCACCGGCGTCACAATGTAAACAAACGCCATGGGTGGATCTACACCTGACATCTACTGTAATGATACCAAGTACAAGAGGGTATTTAGTCGATACTAATATGATTACATCGATATTTTTTATCATCACAAAATATTATGTTTATGAACTCAGTAAATACGTCCCTGGACACATGAGGACTTTGAATATGACCAATGTATGATCCTGTAACTACTTGGTATCGAATCGATACCTAAATGTGTGGTATCATCCAAAACTAATGTAAAGTATCAAAGAAGAGAAGAATAAGTGATTATTACATTTTAACAGAAGTGTAGATAGAAAAACATGAAATAAGCAGATATTAACGGTAAATGAACAAGTAGATCCATTTTTACATTTTGTCCCTCATAATGTGTACAAAATAATAGGTGTATAAATGACAATATGTTACTGCAGACTAATTAGGAGTCTTTGTTTGTTTACTTACTACTAAAAGACTAGTTGTCTAGTATGTTCACTATTTTATTTAAGGACTAAATTACAATAATAAACATATGTTTCATCCACCCTAAGATTTTTTGTTCAAATAAAGACAAAAATGCCATTTTATGTGGTCCCCTTTATTTAGAAAAGTATCAAAATACATTTTGGAACCGGTACTAAAATACTGGTATGTAGACAACCCTAGTAGAGACTATAGAGAGTTACCCAAAGTGCTTTGTCCGCTATCATAGTACAACTCTGTAGCCCATAAGCTCCTTTTTCACTACCCTCTTGTTGTGGGGCAGACTGGCTCGTACATGCACATGCATCCTCCACTGTTGCCGTGTGTAAAACAAAGGCGTATAGTTCCAACTTACATCTGTCAGTAGACACGTTATGGAGGCGCTAAAAACTACGACATTGCTGACAAAGAGACTGTCAGAAAGTGGCTTGAAGATGGTCTGTAAAACATCGTCTATGCAACATTTTCACCAAAAGTCAAAAGTGTTTTCAACGTGGAAAAATGATCATAATATGACCCTTTAATGAGCATTCTCACATAGCACCAGCATTTTGGAGCAATAATGAGGTGATAGACAAAAGGTAAAAATACACTAAATCTATCCGTGGCAGCATATGTGGACATAACTGTGGTGCGTTCAAAGACCCTCAATTAAAGTTAGAAACGGAGGCAACAATAGATTTTAAAGACCGAGGGAGGCAGTACAATAATTAGTGTTTCCCACACATTCATTTATTTGTGGCGGCCCGCCACGAAAGAATTACGTCCGCCACAAATAAAAAATAAAATAAAAAGGTTTTATTTTTTTTATTAATTTTTTTCCTGTCCAGCTTCTCAGGCAAATCATATAGTTGATGTAGATGCCCATATAGGCTGTTCACATTTACTTTACAAAAGAGAAGTGTAGGATACTTCTCTTGTTGCCTTATTTGTATTTGACCACTACTGTTTTCTGTTTATTTGTTACTGACTGTGGCAGGACACCTCTGCCTCTGTTTCACTTTATGTTGCTGGTAAATAATATGGTTGTAGTAGTAGGCTAAAGTTTAATTATTTAGTATGCACTAATTAAAGGGGCAGAGCTTTAAGAGACATTTTAGCTTTTATATTTTATAAGATATATTTTTTGTAAGAACCACAATTAATAAATATATTTCAGTGAATAACTTATTGTTCAAATCTGTATATAAATATGTACATAAGGTGTTGTAATTATATTGTAAAATGGATGGATGGATGGATGGACGTTTAAAACAAAACTCTTATTATTAATTAGTAAGTGTACATTTTTTGAGCCTTTTTAGAGTAAATCATATCATTGTAGTAAATTATGCAAATTACTCGATGATGTCATGGTGACCACGCCCATAGCCACGCCCCCACCGCCACAGGTATCTTGGCAGTTTATGGGAAACACTGAATTATGTGTTAATATAATTTGTATTTAACATTTTAAGTGATGAACATTTATATTCTGGCCACTTTGTATTGATTTTTGTAACAAAAATCTAACATGATACAATGAGTGTTTGCGGGGAGTCTTGTGCGTGGGGCCCCAGAATGTGGTGTTACGCCTCTGGATCCAGTATGCAGAACTGATTCCATAAACAACAAAACTAACCACTTGACGCAGTTTTCCCAGACCTTAAAAAAAAATCTTCCCCAGTTTAGTAGCTCTGAACAGTTCGTTATGTCTTCTTACTGAATAATGTTTTAGTTTCTTCTAGCCAGACAAGATTTAGGTCAAGTAGAAACAAAGACTAAGGAGGAGACACAAATAAGGAAGCGGCCCAAAGGAGCCTTCGTATCCTTGACTCTGTCCTGCATTAACCATCAAGCTTTGTATTTCCTGCTTTCGGTCAATGATTTTGCCGTTGTCCCGGTCCACCATGTGGTTATTTATGTTGCGGCGATCTGAAATGGAGCCGACCAGGTAGACCTGGGGCCGCACTTATCAAGCTTCTCAGAATTACTCCTAAGAAGTCTGCTAAGAGTTGACTTAAGAGTAAATAAATTCTTCGCTGAAAGCTGCACTTAAAAGTTAGTTATCAAACGTCTTACTCACACTTTCAGCGAAGTGTAGGACTGAATCTTAAGTGTCACACTCAGAGCTGAATTACGACATTACTATGTGCCATACACGCAATTTTAGGTGACGTCATTTCTGTGTCCATAGAAATGACCAATCACGGAAGGGAATCCCTTGTCTAAGAATAAAGAAATATCTTGGAAATATTTAATTGGACAATGGGAGTGTATATTTTGACAATAAACTACAAAATAATACAAAACAAACTAGTCCCCGCCGGCACTCACGCTACCGCTCCCTCTCTTCTCTTCTCTCGCCCACACACTCACTGACGTCACTCACCTCACGGCCACACACATACGCTACTGTCATAACATTTTCTTTCCAATTCATTAATTAGGCAACTAATTTGAAACTGGTGTGGGTGGCTCTATATATACTAGCCCACTGCAGCCACATGCAGAAATCAACATGGAATCGAAAAGTATTAAATCTGTGACAAAAATAATACCCGCTCTGTCTAAACGATACCGTTTGATCAGCTGCTCGTCATCAAACAAATCCAGGACATCGTTCCGCTCCCTGAATGTTGGCGCACGTCTCTCTCGCCTCAGTGCCATCCCCTGCTGGCAACTCCTAACCACTTAAGACACCTCTGAAGGTCTCTTAAATATCGTGGAGAGTAGGAGTGATTCTTAGACTTAAGAACGTTGATAAAAAGCTTTTATTCTTAAGTTTGAGAGTAGGACTAAATTTCGCAAATTCTCAGGACTTAAGTGTAAAATGGCACTCTAAGAAGCTTGATAAGTACGGCCCCTGACCGGTGCCTGGTTGCCCACGCCTAGAAGTAGTCGGGTGGCCTTTCTGAAGATGACCAGACCGCTAAAACATGTCAAATATTACCTTTGATATACCAAAATCTTATCTGACGAGAAGAAAACTGAAACGTTTTAGAAGTGTTTACTAGAAACTAGGCTTGGATTTAATAAACCCTGGTCAAACTCCCCACGCTTTGTATTGCTAGAGAAATATTTTCCACCTCTAAAGCAGAATAGAACGCCTTAGAATTGGCCTGGGTTCTGCTGGAAGATACACACACCCTGTTTGGTTATCTCTGCCCTGCCACGCGCATACATTACGTTATCTACGCTGTCATGAAGTACCGGCCGGGAGGAAGAGGAAAAAATGCGCACACGCGTCAAGTTAACTTCCAATTAAGTTTCGGTACAATTATTATACCAAATAATATATATAGCGAGCATCGCTTTCAATCGAGAACCGTTTTGAATTGAAAATCAATTCATACATATGTGTGCTCGTACAACACTTAAAACCTTTAGCATATCTCTATGTGGAATTAAATGGATTAAGCAAAGCATCAATATGATTCAGTTTAAGAGACCGTTCAGACTGCAAGTGTTCACAAAGTACACAGAACAATAAACATGATGAACATCTTCAACTAGGGGTGTAACGGTACGTGTATTTGTATTGAACCGTTTCGGTACGGAGGTTTCGGTTCAGTTCGGAGTTGTACCGAACGAGTACACATGCTAACAGCGACCGGAAGACTGGAAGACCCTCCTGCCTAGTTAAGATCTCCTGTTTGGGAACACTTTGGCTGCGCGATACAACAATGGAGGACGGAGGTTTGCCGACATTGTTCAGCAGCTGCTTCTGACAACACGTCAAACATGTGTTGCACCTTTCCTGCTTCCGGCTCCCAGACCGTAGTCGAGGAGCGCAGGGGAGAAAATATTTGAGTGTTTAAAGACATGAAAACATCATTAATAGAACATACATAACCCAATGATCCTAATGAATGACTGTATATGAACAGTATTTAGTCACTAATATTTACATCTTGTGTTCATTTCACATCCACATTGATCAGTGATATTATCTACACTTTATTTACAGTATTACCACATTACTTCAGTTCATGTAATGTAATGTTATGTAAACATTTCATTCTTTTCGCCAAAATAGGATATAAATTCATGAAAATAATTCAACATGTTTAGTATTGTTTAGTCATATTTGAAAATAGGAAATAATAATAATGTGAGGACACTGACATATTGCATGAAACAAGTGTGAAAATATTTACCTTCAAGATTGTTACACCACTGACAATAGTTTCAACAGACTACATAAGAACTTAATATTACAAAATAGTATTTTATGCAAATTTATTTCAAATAAATTGTTAACTGGAATCAATAATGCGACTCTTTGAATTTCTGTAATTTCATAATATATTTTCACGTGGCTTTTTATTTTTAGAAAAACCCATTTATATTTCGCTAAGCAATAATTGGTTAATATTTAAAACAAACATGCGTATTTCGCAAGCAAATATTTTTTAGCTTACCTCATTATTAACAACCCTGTCTGCAACTGAAGTGGGTGGATCTTTCCTCTCCATGTCTACGGCAGTTGTCGATGTAAACAAGATGAAGTCCGTAAGGTTTGCTCACTTTCGGTTGACATCCAAAAGTAGCAGCTAGTGAAAAGTTTGTTTTCCTTGCTTCAAGTTGTTTCATATGTTTTTGCCGTTTGGCATGTACTTCCAAAGCCTTGAAACCTTGTGATCCATAGTCAATATTATCATGACACCACGTGCACAAAACCTTTCCGGGACGATCGATTTTGCGAATAAAATCACAGAACAAAGTCGTAACTTCCTTCTTTCCAACAGTATCAGTGATTTCCCTTTCCATCCAGTCCCATCCAAACTTATTTTTGACATGTTTATCAATTTATTTTACTCGTAAAGCGTCCTTTCTCTCGAGAACCGACATTGTTTACATATGGAAAATGGCCGTAGTAACCATTATGAATGATGACGTTATTAACGTCATCATTCATAACAGATGTCCTGATTGGTCACAAGGAACATATCAACCAATCAACTACGGCGTAATACAAACTACGTCTCGAATCTTCATTTAGGGTCGGAAAAAAAACAGAAAAACGGGAGATAATTTTTTTTTTCCCCCCGAGATTAAAAAAGACGGAATTCTGACTTTAGACGGAAAAATCACATGCCTGCATTTAGTGGTCAATTGTACGGAATATGTACTGTACTGTGCAATCTACTAATAAAAGTCTCAATCAATCAATCAAAAAAAGCACTTTATATGTAAAAAGGTTTTGTTAAAAAAACATTCTGAGCCTTATCTTATTTAGTTTTTATTTGATATTTGTTGACCACATGAACCCTGGCAATGGACCCTGTGTGTATATGTATGTTAGGCCATTGTTTACACATTTGGTAAATAAATAACCAAAACATTTATATTTTGTTGTTTTCTTACTATCCTGAAAATGAACCGAACCGTGACCTCTAAACCGAGGTACGTACCGAACCGACATTTTTGTGTACCGTTACACCCCTATCTTCAACCCTTTTTTATGTATTTAATATTTGTTAACTTATTATGGTATATTATTTATTTATTCACTGTCCTGTTACAGAGAACAAGGAAATGGGATAAAATTGCTATGGTATGAAAAGGGGTAGGATTAAATAAGCTCAGCGTCTTCCTACTCCTTTTCGGACGTGCTGTGATGAAACAAGTGGAAATATGTGATGGTTACATTGTAAGCGTATGCATCTTCCAGAGAAACTGAACTGATTCTGAATGGAATCGTCAAAAGGAATGGAATCACTAGGTGCTAAAAAAGCTCACACACCTCCAGACAAGTGTTTAAAATGCTCGCTCGTCTTTCACTACGCAAACGCAGAGAGGTGTGCACGTGCCCCACACACACACACACACACACACACACACACACACACACACACGCACGCACTTGAATTTCACTCCGGCCTTGTGAACAACCCCCCAGCCCCGCCCACCTACTTTCACATGTGAGTCCTTCACAATGGAAACTTTGAGTCCCAGTGTGAGAGGCGGCTTCTGCTTGTGCAAAAAGCAGGAAGAAGTCCCCTTCCTGTATACGTCCACTGTGCAGGACAGGAAAGTCACTTTTGCGAGGAAGAACAGTCGCGGCGGGCTGACAGCCGACTTAAATCAACCCAGCGGCTCGCTAAAAATACCGCCGGCGGCTCGAATGTGCGCTCAGTTCCTCAGCGCCAGATAAACGCGTTAAGAGAGCATTTTGTATGAGCTTAGAGGTGGCGCTGTGGCAACAACACCACAACGAGGAGCCCCCGTGCACATATGCGAGGGAGGAGGAGAGGTAGGGGAGGGGCAGGGGAGGGGAGGGGGCGCCACTGACAGGCAAGTGAAGGACAAAATGGCCGAAGCCATCTTCGCTTCAACCTTGGAGCCATTTTGATGACATACCTGGGGGCGCCACTCGGTCCTGGTAGGTGGGCTTGGTGTTGCTCAAGGTGAGCAGCATCACCTGGATGGTCCCCACGAAGATGGCGGCCAAGAATCCGTAGAAGATGACATAGAACAGGAGGATTTTGACTGTGGAGGGAAGAAGGAAACGTCAGATTTGCTTCAGATGCAAACTTTGGGATTTGATCAAAACACTGACGACCACCGAGCTGTAGGTGGCGCTCCTACAGTCATTTCATATAATAATTCATCAGTAGGACTGGGACATAGACGGCTGACAACGGGATCACGATAAGATCGATAATTATTAGAGATGTCCGATATATGCGTTAAAATGTAATATCGGAAATTATCGGTATCGTTTTTTTTATTATCGGTATCGGTTTTTTTTTGTTTTTTTTTATTAAATCCACATAAAAAACACAAGATACACTTACAATTAGTGCACTAACCCAAAAAACCTCCCTCCCCCATTTACACTCATTCACACAAAAGGGTTGTTTCTTTCTGTTATTAATATTCTGCTTCCTACATTATATATCAATACAGTCTGCAAGGGATACAGTCCGTAAGCACACATGATTGTGCGTGCTGCTGCTCCACTAATAGTACTAACCTTTAACAGTTAAATTGACTAATTTTCATTCATTACTAGTTTCTATGTAACTGTTTTTATATTGTTGTACTTTCTTTTTTATTCAAGAATTTTTTAAAAATTTATTTATCTTATTTTACTAATTTTTTTAAAAAGTACCTTATCTTCACCATACCCGGTTGTCCAAATTAAGCATAATAATGTGTTAATTCCACGACTGCATATATCGGTTGATATCGGTATCGGTAATTAAAGAGTTGGACAATATCGGAATATCGGATATCGGCAAAAAGCCATTATCGGACATCCCTAATAATTATTGATATTTATCATGGCGTATTGAAAAATGTCTAAAATAATTGTTTTTATTATAAATTACTAGGGGTGTAACGGTACGTGTATTTGTATTGAACCGCTTCGGTACGGGGGTTCCGGTTCGGTTCGTTCCACACGGACATATTAAGTAGCGTAACGCGCGTTGTGTAAACAATGCACACCGAGGCACAACACACGGCATGCTAGCAGCTAACGGGCTAGGATAGACTGACCATACGTCCTCTTTTCACCGGACATGTCCTCTTTTGCGGAGCTGTCAGGGCGGAGTTTCTTAAACGCCTCAAAGTTAGGGTTGCGTGTATTTTCAATGTACGTTCAGGGTTAAGAAGGGGTTAAAAACAAAACAAACAGCAGCATTGGTGAGGGAGGGGCAGAGACAGAGAGAGAGAGAGTTATGATAAACGCGCATGCGTCGCCAGGCTCTGCTTTTTATCTATAGATTTATCACATTTAATTATTATTATATATAGCAGGGGTGTCAAAAGTGTGCATTTGCGACCCACAGCTAATGTTTTAAAGGCCCACGGCACATTCTAAAAATACCATCAAAATAAACAAAAACATAGCAAAAGTGAAATAAAAAAGCTTAACGGTTAAATGTAATTTAGAAAAACTTGCAATGTTGACTAATAAAACAAAGCGTTTTTTTTCTTCTTTCAAACTGTAATGTAAGCATAGGATGAAGTGTGCATTCCTGTAACTTTCTCTAGTAACAGCTTTCCATGATTAATATAAATAAATTAACATTAATAATAAATGACAGTAGAATAAGCACATGTATGACTGAGGAGTCATAGTGTAACTTTGTGTGGTGTTTGAGTTGTCCGACTTTTTGTGTGGCCATAAACGCACCAGTGGTTTAGTGCTATGCGTGTTGGTGACAGATGACAAGTTGGTTTTGGCCTGGTTTGTACGGCAGAAAATGACTAGTTTTTCGAGATAGAATTGTTTTACTCATGTTTTTGGTGTGGTTATGTCCGAATATAAACAGTTTTGCTCAATAAAGTGATGGATATAATTCCTGGCCTCGAAGCATCTCGATAGACGTTACAATAATTGAACGGTGTTCAATTGAACGGTGTTGACGAACACCGTTAGGGCCGCTTGTTGTCACTGTCACTCAAAGTTGCATTGCAAAATTACACAGAATAAATGTGTTTATTTTGTTTAGAATTCAGATGGGATTTGATTTGGTGCGCGGCATATATTTGCTGTGCGCAGAGGACGCTTGAGCAGTGCGCAATTGCGCACCTTAGAGGGAACGTTGCTTGGCAGTCCATGTCTTGTTGAAAACACGCCATTCCTCATCAACTTTTCTCTTTTTAGCGTCTCGGGTGTAAACCGTGCATCACTTGTCGCTGCATGTGCACCTTCACTCGCAGGTTACACCCGGACATACGTCCATAAATAACACTTTTCAAAATAAAAGCAGCACAGTTGTATTGCACGCACGACATAGATGTTTTTTCAACTTTATTTTGTAATTTGTGATTGCAGCTGTTCACATTCACTCACAATCACGCACGAGCATACGTCCACACGGAAGTAATACAAATAACGCTTTTCAAAACAAAAGCAGCACCGTTGTATTGCACACTCGACATAGATACTTTTTAAAATGTATTTTGTAATTTATGATTGGCCTCACACGGGCCGCACAAAGGGCCAGGTGTGGCCCGCGGGCCACAGAATGCCCAGGTCTGCCTTAATATATGTTTAACATATTACACTAAGACCTTTTTGCCTCATTCATTTTCATCAATCAAAGTTTACTTATATAGCCCTAAATCACAAGTATCTCAAAGGGCTGCACAAGCCACAACAACATCCTCAGTTCAGATCCCACATCAGGGCAAGAAAAAACTCAACCCAATGGGATGACAATGAGAAACCTTGGAGAGGACCACAGATGTGGGTTTTTCCAATTGCATTCATTTGACGATATTCACTTTTCTGGTTCATTGTTCTGATAGTAGCTCAAACGTACACACACCAGGTCGGCTAATACGGTTTCAATATCTCAACTTTATTATACAGTTATCTCATCTTTATTATAAAGATAATAAAACGGTCTGTCAATATTATCTTAAAACTGATACCATAGGTATATATAATCAACAAAAAAAGTATTTTGAACGACTCTTTGACGAGGAACAGCTCCTGAAGATCCAGAGAGACAAATTAGCGACCCTGCAGACGCTTGTACTGGCTCATATTGCCGCACCGCTCTACCACTAAGACTTCTGGGTAATGTCTAAAAGCAGCAACACACAGAACAAGCCAACCTTCATCACTTCCAGAAGATGTAACCCTCCACTACTCTGCTGAAGAATTTCAATCGTACAGGACAATAAGAAAACCTTGTAGCTGTAGAAGGTCTCCATAAAAAGATTGCAACTTAACAAAAAAGCCGACTTGTGCACGGTACTCAGCAGTAGTCTAAGACCCCCCCACACTTTATGGATGTTCTATGTATAGGACAGTAGCACGTTTGCCCAAAGGCAGCTGCCATGTCCAAACAGCTGTTTTTAATCAAGGACATCATTGGAACACGAGCCCCGAGGACTTCTTGACGGTCCTGGGCGAGGGGGTGGGGTGGGGTGGGGTGGGGGGTGGGTCGCTTATTGTTCCACCGTGAAGTGAAGCCACAAAGGATCTCTTTCTGGTCTCACTGCCAAAGTTACTAACTACTATTGTGAGCGCCCCCTTTTCCACAAGTCTCCTGTTGCGCACCGGGGTGCACACTGGGGGTATTTAGACGGTGAGTCATGGTCATTCCTGCAGTGGCACCAGAGACAACACACACACACACACACACACACTCACACACACTACTCGCAACATGTTTGGCATGACAACCTTGTTCATGTCTTATTCCTGTTCTTGTGGTGGACTGACACATTTCACCTTTGCATTTCTGAACCATGAAAGCATGCGGGGGTCATTTTGATCATTTTCATTTTCAAAACCATTAGGGCTCCCCTCAATTTTGGTCCCAGGGACCAAAATAGGTCTGTCGTTAAAGTGTTAAAATATCATGTTAACACTTAAATATCTACACATCAACTTCAGGTCTCTGCATACTAGGGTTGTCTCCACACCAATATTTTAGTACCGGTACCAAAATGTATTTCGATACTTTTCTGAAATGTCATTATTGTCTTAATTTGAACAAAAAAATGTTAGTGTACATGAAACATACACTACCGTTCAAAAGTTTGGGGTCACCCAAACAATTTTGTGTTCGAGCCTTCATTTCTAAGAACAAGAATAGACTGTCGAGTTTCAGATGAAAGTTCTCTTTTTCTGGCCATTTTGAGCGTTTAATTGACCCCACAAATGTGATGCTTCAGAAACTCAATCTGCTCAAAGGAAGGTCAGTTTTGTAGCTTCTGTAACGAGCTAAAGTGCTTTCAGATGTGTGAACATGATTGCACAAGGGTTTTCTAATCATCAATTAGCCTTCTGAGCCAATGAGCAAACACATTGTACCATTAGAACACTGGAGTGATAGTTGCTGGAAATGGGCCTCTATACACCTATGTAGATATTGCACCAAAAACCAGACATTTGCAGCTAGAATAGTCATCATTTACCACATTAGCAATGTATAGAGTGTATTTCTTTAAAGTTAAGACTAGTTTAAAGTTATCTTCATTGAAAAGTACAGTGCTTTTCCTTCAAAAATAACGACATTTCAATGTGACCCCAAACTTTTGAACGGTAGTGTATGTTTATTATTGTAATTTAGTCCTTAAATAAAATAGTGAACATACTAGACAACTTGTCTTTTAGTAGTAAGTAAACAAACAAAGACTCCTAATTAGTCTGCTGACGTATGCAGTAACATATTGTGTCATTTATACACCTATTATTTTGTACACATTATGAGGGACAAAGTGTAAAAATTGATTATTAATCTACTTGTTCATTTACTGTTAATATCTGCTTATTTTCTGTTCTATCACTTATTCTTCTCTTCTTTGATACTTTACATTAGTTTTGGATGATACCACACATTTAGGTATGGATCCGATACCAAGTAGTTACAGGATCATACATTGGTCATATTCAAAGTCCTCATGTGTCCAGGGACGTATTTACTGACTTTATAAATATAAAATTATTTTTTTTTAAATGAAAAAAGATTTTGTGACGCTAAAAAATATCGAAGTAATCATAGTAGCATCGACTAGATATTGCTCCTGTACTTGGTATCATTACAGTGGATGTCAGGTGTAGATCCACCCTTGGTATTTGTTTACATTGTGACGCCGGTGAGCTATTGTATCCTCCTACGGTGTGTAGTGAAGCATGTTTGGCTATTCCTCGTCCTCCAGTGATAATGATACATGTAAGAAACATACTTTATTTGCCGCCATGGAGACAAGGATTAGTGATTTAGAAGTAGCGAAAACACTGTGGATGGATGTTAGCCGCTAGCTAGCTAGCCATGTCTTAAAGCACCTCTTCCTGAGGGTGTTTCAGTGTTATAACTTCACCTTTATCTTTACTTTTTACACCAAAATGCGTCCATTCTCCCTTTTCTGTCTACACACTGTGTCTGCTTGTAAGTACTCTGTGTGTGTGCGCTGCCGAACATGCTCCTCTGCTCGTAAACGGTGCGTCGTCGTCTTTTCAAACAGAGTATAGTACCATTTTGATTCATTAAAAGGGACAAGCGGTAGAAAATGGATGGATGGATAGTACCACAGTACTATACTAGTACCGGTATACCGTACAACCCTAGCTCATACTCAAACTTAATTTTTTATGTTTTATGCTCGGGCTGCACGATTGAGAAAAAACCTAATTGAGATTTATTTGTCCAAAATTGCAAAATTTTGTATTTAAAACGTATAAATGCATAAAACTGCAAAAATAACGAGTAAAGGAAGACACGTTATTTTTAGCTTGTCCGTCAACATATTCTTGTCTCAAGCTGCCACACATTTTTAAAAATACGCAATAACTTTAAATCATATTTGGCTCAGTTTTTGTCAACATGCACCTAAACTGAAGAAATAACTACAATGTTTATAATGTAATCATAATATATAGTAATAATGCAAGGAACCCTTTTATTTCTTGTTACTGTAGAACTGTTTGCCATTGTACTGTAGTTGGAAGGTAAATAACTTAGTTATCCTAAATAAATCAACATGCCATCACGGCATTCTTGCTACTTTGTCCGTGTTGATGGGCTTATATTGCCCATCCCGTTTGGAGATGAAATATTACCACCACGAGACATTTGGCTTTGTAATCCTAGTTTTTGTCATGTACGTGGTCTCGCTCTCCGCCCACCCAAACAAAGGTTGTTCGTGGCTGAAAAGAGGGCTCACTGCGTTTTAGTTCATTCTACGTCTGCTAAACAGGCTGTACGACGCACAGAGTGAGAACTCTCTCCCTGTTGGAAGTGAGACGAATAAACGCAAAAAAAACCAACCTGCTTAAGCCTGTTGCGGTTACGTTATCAGTGTTTCCCACACATTCATTTATTTGTGGCGGCCCACCCTGAAAGAATTACGTTTTTTTTGTCCTCTCCAGCTTCTCAGGCAAATCATATAGTTGATGTAGATGCCCATATCGGCTGTTCACATTTACTTTACAAAAGAGAAGTGTAGGATACTTCTCTTGTTGCCTTATTTGTATTTGACTTAATTAAATGTATTTATATTAGAAACACAACATGTGTATATAACAAAGGGTGCAAAGTCTGCAGGCAGTAGGAAACACATGGTTAAGTGTAGGGAGTAAAACTGATGGCAGTCTAAAGTTCAAGATTTTTGGAGCTCTTTGTTCAGTGGATCAGATGTTTGATGAAGCTCTGTGTCTATCTACCACCACTACTGTTTTCTGTTGATTTGTTACTGACTGTGGCAGGACACCTCTGCCTCTGTTTCACTTTATGTTGCTGGTAAATAATATGGTTGTAGTAGTAGGCTAAAGTTAAATTATTTAGTATGCACTAATTAAAGGGGCAGAGCTTTATGAGACATTTTAGCTTTTATATTTTATAAGATATATTTTTTGTAAGAACCACAATTAATAAATATATTTAAGTGAATAACTTATTGTTCAAATCTGTATATAAATATGTACATAAAGTGCTGTAATTATATTGTAAAATGGATGGATGGATGGACGTTTAAAACAAAACTGTTATTATTAATTAGTAAGTATACATTTTTTGAGCCTTTTTAGAGAAAATCATATCATTGTAGTAAATTATGCAAATTACTCGATTATGTCATGGTGACCACGCCCATAGCCACGCCCCCACCACCACAGGTATCTTGGCAGTTTATGGGAAACACTGCGTTATCACACGAATTAAAATCTTGTTGTCGATTAAATGTTGATTCATCAAGCAGCCTCATTTTATGCCCTCTTTTTTTTCCTCAAATACCGTAATTTCCGGACTATAAGCCGCTACTTTTTCCCCTCGTTCTGGTCCCTGCGGCTTATACAACGGTGCGGCTTATTTACGGCCTGTTCTTCTCCGACACCGACGAAGAGGATTTCGGTGGTTTTAGTACGCAGGAGGAAGACGATGACACAATGATTAAAGACTGACTTTTCATATTTCGTAGGCTGGTTATTTTGATAACGTACAGGCGAGCACTTTGTATTACTTTGCACTGTTGTATTATTTGTACTCTGCACGAATGCTGTTCGCCATGTCAAAGATGTGAAAGTTTGATTGAATGATTGAAAGATTTATAGTTAATAAATGGGACGCTTTGCGTTCCCAAACAGTCATCTGTGTCCCGACAATCCCCTCCGTGGTAGCAGGAACCCCTATATACTACGCTAATTACACATCAAAACCCTGCGGCTTATAGTCGGGTGCGGCTTATATATGGAGCAATCTGTATTTTCCCCTAAATTTAGCTGGCGCGGCTTATAGTCAGGTGCGGCTTATAGTCCGGAAATTACGGTAACTTTTTTTTTTATGGCAAAAACACAATATATGCAATATTCTCCCCAAAACATATTTCTAAATTGAATATTTGCTGTAAAGTAGTTGAAGCTTTAAATAGGTAAATAATGCATAACATTGCGCTTGGTTCATTATTATTTTCTTTTTTTTTAAAAATCAGGCTTTAAAAAAAGATCTCGGGATCCAAAAGGCCCCCCCACTCATAAAAAAATAGAAGTAATATCAATATCTAATATTTTTACTTTCAATGCTTAAATCTGGAGATCTATCCGTTGATTATAAGTTATTATTTTTGAGCAATGGCAGTTTTAGAGTAAAAACAAGCTTAGTGTTATTGTCACGGTATTCTAAATGCCACGGTATATCGACTAGGCTCCAGGCAGGGCGGGGGACAAGTTGCACTGAAAATATATTTCAATAATCCGTTTGTGAGGTATTTACATTATTAAAAGTTACATGGTTAGTTTACTTTTTTGACATTTTTAAGACTTGATACAAAAAATGTCCGCTTCAAAGACATCAACTAAGTTGTTCCTTGAAATATTTGCTTGAAACACAATTATTTGCACTTAGAAATACTTGTTTGTAGTAAAAATATGATTATCTGCGGCCCCCTCCAAGGTTTCTCACTGTCATCCCATTGGTTTGAGTTTTTCCTTGCCCTGATGTGGGATCTGAGCCCAGGATGTCGTTGTGGCTTGTGCAGCCCTTTGAGACACTCGTGATTTAGGGCTATATAAGTACATTTTGATTGATTATCACAGTAAGTGTGTTATAAACACTTCATTTTACACACTACTCTTTTTGGGGACGTATACCACAATAACATCATACCTTGGCCCGAATGCTGTGATGATATCGTACCACATCCCTAGTTATTAATCAAATCAAATCAACTTTATTCATAAAGCACATTTAAAATTTACCACAGGGGTAGCCAAAGTGCTGTGCAATGGGCAGGTTAAAAGATAATACGAGAACCGAGCAAACACAACACAACACAAACAGAACACGATAAAAAAAAATATATATATATATAAAAACAGGTTCACAGCAGGTGTATTATGGGGCGCCATTGCAGGATGGATATCACTCAGTGTTAAAAGCCATGGAATAAAAGTATGTTTTTAAGGGAGATTTAAAAACAGGAAGAGAGGAGCCTTGTCTAACACTCAGAGGTAGGTCGTTCCAGAGCTTGGGAGCAGCAGCGGCGAAAGCTCTGTCACCTCTAAGCTTCAGCCTTGTGTCCGGGACCGTCAGTAGCAGCTGATCGGCTGATCTTAGGGATCGGGTGGGGCAGTAAGGCTGAAGGAGGTCGGAGAGATATGTTGGCGCGAGGTTGTTTAGACATTTAAAAACAAATAAAAGGAGTTTAAAATTGATTATGTAACGCACAGGGACGCATTAGTCTCACTATTGCAACATTTCCTCCTCACATTTCACACCTGTTTGCTCTTTTATTCCAATTTTTATGTAACAATTTTTTTGCCATGGTACACTGCAAAAAGTCAGTGTTCAAAAACAAGAAAAAAAATACAAAAATGAGGGGTATTTTACTTGAACTAAGCAAAATTATCTGCCAATGGAACAAGAACATTTGGCTTGTCAAGACTTTCCAAAACAAGTAAAATTAGCTAACTTCAATGAACCCAAAAATAAGTATATTCTCACTAATAACAAGTGCACTTTTCTTGATAGAAAAAAAATATATATGAGACCTTTTTGCTCAATATGTTGAAAAATATTCTTAAATTAAGTGTCATGTCTGTTGATCATGTTTTTGTTTGGCCATGTGCTGTTTATTTTTTGGACTCTTTTTAGTTCCTGGTTGTGCACTTCCCAATCCATTAGTTTTTCACCTGTCATGTCACGCACCTGTTTCACGTTTTGACTCACACACCTGTTGTTAATCATGTCTGTGTTATTTAAGCTTTTCATTTTCTGTTGGTCTTTCTGGCGACATCACATTTATGCTCTGCACACTTTTTCATCACTCTGCTTCACGCCTTGTTCTCAGTTCCATGTCAAGTAAGTTTTTGTTTCTTAACGCCACAGTTAGTGTTTTTGTTTCATTGTTCATAGTTTCTGCCTTTGTGCAACTTTTGTTTTCATAGTCAAGTTTTTTTACCTCCGCTGTGAGCGCCTTTTGTTTGTACTTTTTTGGAGTTAGAATTAAAAATGTATTCACCTTCACGCGATGTCTGGTCCAAATCATTTGCACCACGGGGGAACAAACCACGCCACAGTCCAAGTCTTGACCTTAAGTAAATGCTAGTGCCATTATCTTGACATAATGATATGCATTACATTTCTTGAAACCAGCAAACTTACACTAAAAGCTAGTTTATTGTTCTTAATGGAAAGGCAACAAGTAGAGATGTCCGATAATATCGGTCTGCCGATATTATCGGCCGATAAATGCGTTAAAATGTAATATCGGAAATTATCGGTATCGGTTTTTTTATTATCAGTATCGTTTTTGTTGTTTTTTTATTAAATCCACATAAAAAACACAAGATACACTTACAATTAGTGCACCAACCCACCCCATTTACACTCATTCACACAAAAGGGTTGTTTCTTTCTGTTATTAATATTCTGCTTCCTACATTATATATCAATATATATCAATACAGTCTGCAAGGGATACAGTCCGTAAGCACACATGATTGTGCGTGCTGCTGCTCCACTAATAGTACTAACCTTTAACAGTTAATTTTACAAATTTTCATTCATTACTAGTTTCTATGTAACTGTTTTTATTAGGGATGTCCGATAATGGCTTTTTGCCGATATCCGATATTCCGATATTGTCCAACTCTTTAATTACCGATACCGATATCAACCGATATATACAGTCGTGGAATTAACACATTATTATGCCTAATTTGGACAACCAGGTATGGTGAAGATAAGGTACTTTTAAAAAAAAATTATAAAATAAAATAAGATAAATAAATTAAAAACATTTTCTTGAATGAAAAAGAAAGTAAAACAATATAAAAACAGTTACATAGAAACTAGTAATTAATGAAAATGAGTAACAATAACTGTTAAAGGTTAGTACTATTAGTGGAGCAGCAGCACGCACAATCATGTGTGCTTACGGACTGTATCCCTTGCAGACTGTATTGATATATATTGATATATAATGTAGGAACCAGAATATTAATAACAGAAAGAAACAACCCTTTTGTGTGAATGAGGAGGGAGGTTTTTTGGGTTGGTGCATTAATTGTAAGTGTATCTTGTGTTTTTTATGTTGATTTAATTAAAAAAAAACAAAAAAACAAAACAACCGATACCGATAATAAAAAAACCGATACCGATAATTTCCGATATTACATTTTAACGCATTTATCGGCCGATAAGGACATCCCTAGTTTTTATATTGTTTTACTTTCTTTTTTATTCAAGAAAAGGTTTTTAATTTATTTATCTTATTTTATTTGATTAATTTTTTTAAAAAGTACCTTATCGTCACCATACCTGGTTATCCAAAATAGGCATAATAATGTGTTAATTCCACGACTGTATATATCGGTTGATATCGGTAGATATCGGTATCGGTAATTAAAGAGTTGGACAATATCGGCATATCGGATATCGGCAAAAAGCCATTATCGGACATCCCTAGCAACAAGGCAACCGCTTGTTACTCTGAGTAGTTGCAGTTGCAGGCTAGGAGACCCCGAGAGTGGTCTAAAAATGCATTTTTCCATGGATAACATGACATCATCGCGCCAAGTGCGTGCTCTTTCAGTCAATTAGTGCGCATATATACAGCCCCGCCCCCGGCAAAACATTTTTTAATTGTAATTTTGAAGAATTCATCTGAATGTGCATGAACTATTTCTGTTCAAAATTGTTAGAAATGTCACATGTTAAATGTTTAAAATATTAACTGTCAGTTTACTGTACTGTGCCAACTGTACTACTATATGAGTACCTATTTTATATTGTTTCATTGGAAATAAAACAGCAAAGTCCATTTGGCTGTCATCTGTTTTAATTATGAGACACAATTGTGTCAAAGTCATGATTTTTTTTCATGCTTGAAAAAAGAAATGATGACTTTAAAAAAGTAGTTTTCTACTTGTGAGTGTTGATGACACAGCGTTGCAACAGTTGATATTCTAGTTTCAAGCATGTTTTACTCAATATAGCTCATCAAATCTCAGCAACAAGCTGTAATATCTTTAAGGACCAAAACACTTAAAACAAGTAAAACACTCTTAACATAAAATCTGCTTAGTGAGAAGAATTAAGACAGAAAATAAGCAAATATCACCCTTATTTGAGATATTTCATCTTACTTACATTTCACTTTTTGCAGTGTATTTTTTAAATGGGCTTTAAAAATTGTACTAGACCGACTTTCTTCTCTCACCTCTGAGGCACACACACACACACACACACACACACACACACACACACACACACACACACACACACACACACACACACACACACACACACACACACACACACACACACACACACACACACACACACACACACACACACACACACACACACACACACACACACACACACACACACACACACACGTTTAGTAGCAATGCTGTGATAAATATTACCAACATAAAACGCGCTCCGCCTGAGGGCGTTGGGGTGTGGCGAGTAAGCAGCGAGCAGGTCTGAGCAACTTTCAATCGATTCTTTCAAACAGGAAGTGGGTTTGTGTGGCCAGTTGTTGTGCACGCACACACTTTTGCATCCTCGCTCCCGATCACTTCCCCAGTTGTCATGGCGTCCTTCCCTTTCCGCCGCCAGTTACACAGCTCGACCCCCCGCCACCCCCGGGGGAACCAGTTAGACGGGCCCACCCCCTGTTGACTGAGAAGTAGTGGAGATAGTAGCGTGCAACTGCAACTACTCAGCAACATGTGACCACAGGGTTTTTTTCCCCTGCCGGTGCCTTTTGAAGAGCAACAGCCATTTTAAGTGGTGCCCACATGCCCATGTTTCTACCTCAAACACATAATGTAACACTTTCTACGCCATGTTTCTGCTTCAAACACATAATGTAACACTTTCTACGCCATGTTTCTACCTCAAACACATAATGTAACACTTTCTACGCCATGTTTCTACCTCAAACACATAATTTAACACTTTCTACGCCACGTTTCTACTTCAAACACATAATGTAACACTTTCTACGCCATGTTTCTGCTTCAAACACATAATGTAACACTTTCTACGCCATGTTTCTACCTCAAACACATAATGTAACACTTTCTACCCCATGTTTCTGCTTCAAACACATAATGTAACACTTTCTACGCCATGTTTCTGCTTCAAACACATAATGTAACACTTTCTACGCCATGTTTCTGCTTCAAACACATAATGTAACACTTTCTACGCCATGTTTCTGCTTCAAACACATAATGTAACACTTTCTACGCCATGTTTCTACCTCAAACACATAATGTAACACTTTCTACGCCATGTTTCTGCTTCAAACGCATAATGTAACACTTTCTACGCCATGTTTCTGCTTCAAACACATAATGTAACACTTTCTACGCCATGTTTCTACCTCAAACACATAATGTAACACTTTCTACGCCATGTTTCTGCTTCAAACACATAATGTAACACTTTCTACGCCATGTTTCTGCTTCAAACACATAATGTAACACTTTCTACGCCATGTTTCTGCTTCAAACACATAATGTAACACTTTCTACGCCATGTTTCTGCTTCAAACACATAATGTAACACTTTCTACGCCATGTTTCTACCTCAAACACATAATGTAACACTTTTTACGCCATGTTTCTGCTTCAAACACATAATGTAACACTTTCTACACCATGTTTCTGCTTCAAACACATAATGTAACACTTTCTATGCCATGTTTCAGCCACCCATTGACAATCAATGGGTGGCTGACTAAATACTTGTTTGCCCCACTGTATATATATTCTACATTTTATTACTTGAATTTGTTTTCACGTGAAAAAATACTCATTTTTGAGGTGTGGCGACTTCTATTTTATTTTGTAGTAGTTATGACTTCCTTGTTCATGTACAGAATCGGGTCAACTTCCTTTGTTTTCACTTTATCAAAGTGTACATGCAAGTGATGTCGAGGCCACATTGGGGTCTGTGAGCGGTTACATTGGAGTCTGATTTTAAAAAAAACACTTTTTACTTGCGGTGTATCAAAAAATCTGATTTTCTAACAAATCCGATTTGGCCTGCAGTGTAAACGTAGTCAATGTGGCCTCGACATCACTTGCATGCGCAGTTCCATAAAGTGAAAACAAAGGAAGTTGACCCGATTCTGTACATGAACAAGGAAGTCACTACTACTACTTTGCAAAATAAAGACCGGCAGACCTTAAAAGTAATTTTTATATGGGAAAATAAATTAAAATAATATAATGTATGAATGGATATATATATATATATATATATATATATATATATATATATATATATATATATATATATATATAGTGTAATATATTTGGGAGGGTTGTAATCTTTTTATGACTGTTAAGTAGAGGAGGTACACAATTTCACAAGAAAAGCTAAACATTTGTGCAATATTATGATAAAAGTTGGAATTTAACTCAATAACTGTCGCAACTTTAGAAGAAAAGCTCAACATTTTGTCAATTTTATAAAAAGGGTCGTATTTTTACTTGACAAAAGTCACAATTTCATAAGAAAACTGTAAAATGTTGGCAATATTATAATAATCAGAACTTCACTTGGCAAAAATATGACCAAAGTCATCATGTCACAAATACATCACATCGTCAATTCTGGTCTTTGAACAATCTTTATTTCTTCAGAATTTAAGTGTGTGTAATAAATGTTAAAAAAATTAATACATTATATATATATATATATATATATATATATATATATATATATATATATATATATATATATATATATATATATATATATATATATATATATATATATATATATATATATATATATATATATATATATATACTACCGTTCAAAAGTTTGGGGTCACCCAAACAATTTTGTGGAATAGCCTTCATTTCTAAGAACAAGAATAGACTGTCGAGTTTCAGATGAAAGTTCTCTTTTTTCTGGCCATTTTGAGCGTTTATTTGACCCCACAAATGTGATGCTCCAGAAACTCAATCTGCTCAAAGGAAGGTCAGTTTTGTAGCTTCTGTAACGAGCTAAACTGTTTTCAGATGTGTGAACATGATTGCACAAGGGTTTTCTAATCATCAATTAGCCTTCTGAGCCAATGAGCAAACACATTGTACCATTAGAACACTGGAGTGATAGTTGCTGGAAATGGGCCTCTATACACCTATGTAGATATTGCACCAAAAACCAGACATTTGCAGCTAGAATAGTCATTTAGCACATTAGCAATGTATAGAGTGTATTTCTTTAAAGTTAAGACTAGTTTAAAGTTATCTTCATTGAAAAGTACAGTGCCAATTGAAAGATGTATATATATCTTCATATATCCATATTTTGTGTTACTTATTAATTTTCATAGTCATATTACATATAGCTAATGTTCCATATTGTACTCTTTGCTTTTCTTTTCATCCCATGACAAAGTGCTCGCACTTGGGCCGGCCTTGAAGTAGAAGGCAGAGAGGAGGAATTCCTCCTTCCTGTGCTTCCCAGGCCGACTCAAGATAAGAGACAATGAGCATGTGTTTGAGGTGAGACAAGTGAGGGCGGGGGGAGATACTGAAGAGGAGAGGGCTTTCCGGGAAGTTTTCAGATCAACTGAGGCTGCGCATTTGTATGTGTTGTTCGAGGCTGGTCTCATTATTGCCAAAGCTTTGACAATAAAATTACAAAATACCTATTATGTGCTTGGTGGTACGTTTGAGTTCAGTTGATATGTCATTAAGGAACTTGGGACTGACCAGCGTTTTACATCCCACTTGGAGGAACATCTGGTCAAACGCAACAATTTGGGGGCTTCGTCCGAGATGACACGCTGACAATTGGACCTTCTCTTGCAATCTTCTGGACAGACTCACATGGCCAAAACATAATTCAAGGTAAGCAGAACCTTTCTTTTTAGATAAAATCTGCATTAGGAGTCTGCCCAGAAGTCTGTAAGTTAAACACTGCTTTGTACCCCAGACACAGAATGGTGATTTTGATAGATTGATTGCATTTTTGCCGAGCCTGCCATTGCATTAAAATTGTAAATAAGTGGTCAACTCACGTCATTGTGTCTCGATTACCGTGACGGGCAGTTTCATTGACGAGTGAACTAATAGTTGGGTGTGGCTCACCCTGGGTAGTTGGTCGCCGCCTAAAAGAGTAACGGGTTGGATGCCCATCATATGGTACAGTAAATACTCCCCGGTTGTGAGATCCCTGTTGACATTTTTATGTGCACACAAATTAAGGATGGGTCGGAGGCCATTTGTAAAATACAATAAATACTCCCTGGTTGCGAGTTCCCTACGGCATTAACGTGTGCGTTAAAATTAAGAAACGTACGGGAGGAGGCCCTTCTGTACCATATGATAAATTCCACGGCTGGAGGCCATTTGTAATAAATACAATAAAGATTCCCCGGTTGTGAGGTCCCGGCGACACTTTAGTGTGCGCTAAAATTAAGGAAAAATAGACACAATGGCCAAGGAGTGTGACAGAAAAGAATGTGATGACGGCTGGGGAAAATGTGATGAATCATTACTGTTTAATAATCCATTGAATGCACTGTTGTCGACAATGGAATTAGCAGGTAAAGTTTAAAAAGAAAAAAAAAAAAAAAAAGAAAAAAAAAAAAAGAAAGAAAAGAGAACGTTCCTTGAAAGGGTTAAGAGGGAGTTTACAATACTCGAAAAGTTGTGAACTCAAACGTCTGGTAAAATAAAAAATAAAATAAAAAAGTAACTGGAAGTTTTATGGTAAAGTGAAACGCAGAGAGAGTGCTTACGTGTGCGTGGGTGTGTGTGCGTAGGGCTGTAGGCACTTGCTTGTGTGTGCGTGAGTGCTTACACGTGCATGTGTGTGTGGGTGCGCTGGTGAAAATGGTCAAGAAAAAAAAAAAAGGGCAGGGTTGGTGCTCGAGAATTTAAGAGTTTAGCGTATGATAAAAGTAAACGGGGATTACGTGGAAAAACGAAATGCAGCAAAAGAAGCGATGATTAATGAGACAAATAGGACAGACTAGACTGATTGGTGTTTTGCCTGCCGCGCATGCGCAAGACAATTCAAACGACCCGCCCAGACTTTGACTAGGCCACCGCCTCCTACTCCAGTGAGAAGGAGAGAGAGAGAAAAAGAGAGCAGGTGAAGGAAGATTGAGGGTGAAGAGGATGGTTTGAGAAAATATGGGAAAAGGATGTTTATAACCTTACGTTATGTGAATGGTTTCTAGGAGAACAGAAAATAGAAACATTGTGTGAAGTGTAAGGAAGAGATGGATACAGGATGTTGTTTGTAAAGGAAAACGAAAGTGAAAAAAAGATGAGAAAGTGACAAATGAAGGTATTCGTAAATGGTATGCTGTTGATTGTGGTTAGCTGCAAGTTTGTTTATTTGTTTGTTTGTTTAGTTGTTTGAATGAAATGGGAAGAAATCAATAGGAGACTTTAGAAGCATTTTGTATCGTTGTGTTTCCACACAAGATGGCAAAAATACAGAACAACAAGTAGGATTAATGGCTGAATCTTCGACCTCACCGATAACACCATACGTTACAAACATAGCTACTGCTATGCGCAGTCTCTTTCCTCAAGATGAGGATGATAAGGCTAATGACAGAGCAGCAAGGAAGCAACTCCTTAATTTACAGATCGCTGAAAATAAAAGGTTAAAAGAACCAAAAGGTCAAAGATCAGCTAGGATATATTCAGCAGTGGGTGACCTTGCTTTTGAGTTCCAACAGGTGGAGGAAAGAATCCTCAACAGACGTGCGACCAGACGGTTGGACTCGGGTGGTGGACAACACGATGCTTCAAAGCCAGTCCGGGGTGGAAACTGTTTCGGCTGTGACCAGCCTGGTCACTGGAGTCGTGAACATTTTCGAACGGGAAAGGTTCCGTAGTGCCAACAAACGAACACAAAAGCGTGGCAAAGGACGCCCACCGCAGGAGCCCCAGCAGGAGATACAGACTGGCCCCCTGCTGGACATGAGTGTCAACGACAATGTTATCAGTTCGTGATTGACACTGGCGCCACCCATTCGATTCTGAATGCAGAGGTACCAAAGAAACTGTGTGCTTCCTCTTTAAAGGTCGAAGGCTTCACTGGGGTCACAAGGTTACCTGTCACCAAACCACTTCCGGTTCAGATTGCTGGACCTCCTTTACAGACTGTACCCTGACATTCAAATCGCACAGAAGGAACATTCCTGGTGTTACCTGACGGCTTAACCACCAAGCTGCGACACCACTACCAAGGCTCCTACCACAGCCTGAAACAACAGGAATGGCTGACATCCAACTGCTCTAACAGTGAAAACCCTGACTGGCTGAGATGCTTCCGTGTGTTCTGCCACCCGACTCGCCATATGTTATGATCACCAGTTAGACACTCATACCAGGAGACCTTTAACTCCTCTGTATATTTATATATGTTGGAACTCAAGGTGTGGTTGCTCATGTTGACCTATCTTTGCAACAGCTAGCATGGTATAAGATGGACACAATTGTGTCCCACATTGTTCACTTGCTCTCTGTCTCGCCTACAAAACCAAAGAACTTAGGTCCAATGATAAGACACGGCGTAGCTGCCAAACATTACACCGACACCCAAATACCACATTTTCAATTGTTTAGGTTTAGCACATAGTTGTGTTAAACACATAACTATGGGCTGCACTTTAGACACCTGTAGGCTACGAGGAGCTAGCAGCTACACAACAGCTGAGCTAAAACGACACATTACACATTTAAGCATATCAAATAATTATAGTTGCTCATTACATACACAAAGTTGCCATGGCAGAAGTCTGATAGAAAGTATTCAGTAACAAACGTGTCCGCATCATTCGACTTTCTACAACATGAGCTTGACTTAATCAATTATTGGGGCCACCAGGTGTGGTAAAATTTCAAAATACTATTGCTAAAGCATCCACCATAAGGGTAGTATTTTTCTTGTATTTGTGACAATATAAATATGAGCATATGTTGTTACTTTCACCATATTGAATACGTTACATAAAAGTTAGGGTTTAGTTGAGTTGAGTTATTTGTGATATTGCTAAGGGGTCCCCTGCCCTAACAACACCCCCCAGTGGACCACAGAGGCTAAAGAGACTATCATTGACCTCAAACATGACTTGTCCTCCGCTACTTGGCTATTAGTTGACCTTTTTCTTAGATGTTTCTGAAAGTGATAGTATTACTAACACAGTCCTTTTTTCAGAAACAGAAGGGGGTGAGTGAGGGTAGATACAGACTCCTTGGAACAAAATCGACAATCATCCGACTCTGACACATTCCATAGTTTTAACATTTTTCCCGTGGGTAAGAAGTTATAACTAATTTTAATTTGAAAATAACGATTTTACACATCGATAGTACTTTAGTAAATCAAATTTAGAATATGGAGGAGGTGAGGGTGAACCATGTATAGTCTTTGATTTCACTGATATGATCAATACGGTACAAGGGAAAAGGTACGTACTGACTTGTGTTGACAATCACAGTGGTTGGCCGGAAGCAACAACAGCCTCAAAAGAGGATGCAACCAGTAATTAAATGACTTGTGAATGACCTAGTACCCCGACATGGTTTCCCCAAAAAGATTAGGTCAGACAACGGCAACCATTTAAAAAAAACAACAAAAAAAAACTCACTTAGCCTTGGTCGAAAAGGCTTTCGGACTAGAACACAGGTTTGGGGTACCATCCTGAGTCCCAAGGTAAGGTTGAAAGGATGGACCAGAACATTAAAAACTAATTGGCTAAAATCTGTGCACAGACCAAATTTAATTGGATTGACATGTTGCAATTAGCGTTAATGATCATTCGAAGGTCCGTGAATAAAACTGTTTTACCGCCCTTTGAGTTTTTTCACCCTATGAGCTGCATACAGGTCAGCCCAGGACCAGCAGCCGCCATGGAAGGAGGACTCAGCGTAAAACCAAAATGGTATTTTACACAAAAAATGCAGAATTTGTGTGCCAGTTCTTCTGTACAGATACGAGGATGACAGCCCGCCACTCCAGATTCCCTTCCGGCCGCTGAGAGGGTCAAGATCTAGGTCATCAAACGCAAGTGGACGGAGCCCAGGTGGACTGGTCCCTTCAAGGTCGTGGAACGGACGTCTCACGCCCTTCGACTAGCTGGTAAAGGGGACACCTGGTACCACCTCTCCCTCTGCACTCCTGCTGAAGAACCTGACAGATCACCAGCGGATATCATTGCTGACATAGCCACATCATCTGCCCCACTCGACCCCCTAGCAGTGCCTTTTGAGCCTGAGGCAGCTGAAGAAGAACGGGAGCAGAAAACGACTCATTTTTAGTGTGTGTGTTAACGAAGTAACACACATAAGGGGTGACCGTGCTAGTAACCTCTCCCCCTCTAGGTCATAGAAGAGCGAGGCTTTAATTACACACACATAATCCTACAGCCCAGAAGACGACGCTGAGAGAGAGATTTTCTACCTATATTACTCTTTTTAACTTCTATATTGTATATCCTTATTTGAGACCAGCCTTTATACTCGAAGTTATCCAATTTCTCTTGCTTGTTTTCAGCATAACTATCTGTGTCGTTATATTAAGTGAAAAGTTTGATGTTTATCCCCGTTTCGTTACCTGAATTACTCTGATTTTGATAGACGAAAAGCAGGATGTTACGCCCAGAAGTATTTCCTGACGGATTGGTGTTTAGGCTTGTTCTACTGTTCTTGTGCCTCAGTCCTTCCTTCCCGATGACAGTGACTGACAAGTGTCTTAGAACATACAGCGGACTTTAAATAGACTGGGTAAAAGGGGATAGCAATACTTATTTTTTGACCTGTGCAGTGTGATTAATTACGGGGGACACAATAGCTATTACCGTGGTAATAACCTCTATATTTGTGACGACTCAACCCTGAACCATTGGTGTCGGATGCAGACAACATACGCTGGTAAGTGGTGCCCATCGTCCCTTTTATGTTGTTTTGGGGGTTGACCTGACTGATACAGACTCTAAAGGAATTATTAAAATTAATGTCCTTGAGAGGGCGTTAACTACCTCTACACCCTCTGTAGCACCTAAAGTACC
This sequence comes from Entelurus aequoreus, assembly GCF_033978785.1. Taxonomy (NCBI): domain Eukaryota; kingdom Metazoa; phylum Chordata; class Actinopteri; order Syngnathiformes; family Syngnathidae; genus Entelurus; species Entelurus aequoreus. Next base: position 3,399,287 of record NC_084757.1, on the reverse strand, counting down.
ACTCCACCTTGGTGGTGTTTCAAAGGCTCTCACATCTGTGCGTGCTAATGACATCACCACCGAAGGCCTGGTAACTTTGACCTTAGGAGCGGGTACAGGTAAACCTGTGGCTCAGGTGGATGCCAAAACCTGGGTGACTGTGTTGCTTGTTCCGCTGGACGTCCTTTTCCCCACACTTACCCCGCCCCTTTTAAGTTGACTGACATAAATGGCTCAAACTGTCTTATTTCCTTGTTCTCTGAACCCATGCCACCGGGGTGCGATTTGTTGGCTAGTGTGTACCCTCCTGTTGACAATTCCACCCGACTTCTTCCATTTGTGGCCCAAAAGCTGAATTACACATGTTTTCAATTCAAAGGACCCTCTTCGTCCCCCAACAAATTGGGTGACATTAACCCTTCCTGATGCACCACACTGATAGATGGCTCAAGGATAGGCCCTTGGGCACGAGCTGACTTATTCTGGTATTGTGGGGAGCACAGATTGTACATTAGAATCCCAACGTTATCCGTAGGGCTTTGTGCTATGGTTAGACTGGTGACCCCACTCACCCTAGTGGGTACCAAATTAACTCCCCTTGTAACTCCTGTCTCAGCGGCCTCTCTAACTTCTTGCCGATGCCGCCATGTTTTATCTCGGAGGAGTGTAAAGGGCTCCTTTGATCTGATGAGAAACCCTGATGGTGTTTACTTTGATGCAATTGGACAACCAAGAGGGGTCCCCTCACAACACAAATTGTGGTGTGAATCCCGTGCAGGTTTCGAGAACCTTCCTATCATTGGTGCTATTTTCCCTGTGACTGCTACTAAAAATGTAGAACGCATTAACTATGTTTTTTATAATCTGTTGAGACTGACCAACCTGACTCGTGACGCCGTTGAGGGACTTGCTGAACAACTTGCCCCGACCTCCCTCATGGCCATCCAGAACCGCATAGCCCTTGACCGCATCCTAGCCAAGGAAGAAGGTGTGTGTGTGCAATGTTTGGTGACCAATGCTGTACCTTCATTCCTAACAATGCTGCCCCCGATGGCTCGGTCCAGAGCGCCTTAGAAGGCCTCAGAGCCTAAGAACTTACTGAAGTTTCCGGTGTCTCTGACCCCTTTAAAGATTGGCTTCATAACACCTTTGGCAGGTGGTCTGACCTAATTAAGTCGGGCCTGGTCTCCATTGGAGTTTTCTTGGCCGTCATAACCTCATGCGGATGCTTTATTGCCCCTTGTGCTAGGTCTCTATGCACCCGCATCATTGTTAGAGCTGTCAAAGGTCAACCCCACCCTGGTTCTGGGCTTGCTATGTCACTGAAGGGGGTCAAGCATAGTGGTGACTTTCAGGGACTGTTAGTTTCCTTCCCTGACAATGACGACATTAACGTTGACTCCCTCCTTCTCTCTCCCATGTAACTATGGTTTGATTGTTTATCGATAGCTTGCTCGAAAACCAAAACAGCACCTACTTTAATGTAGGGCGTGCTTTAGAGGTGTTGCTCTCGTAGGAGAGATCTTTTGGATAAGATCTGAAGGGGGAATTGAAAGATGTATATATATCTTCATATATCCATATTTTGTGTTACTTATTAATTTTCATAGTCATATTACATATAGCTAATGTTCCATATTGTACTCTTTGCTTTTCTTTTCATCCCATGACAAAGTGCTCGCACTTGGGCCGGCCTTGAAGTAGAAGGCAGAGAGGAGGAATTCCTCCTTCCTGTGCTTCCCAGGCCGACTCAAGATAAGAGACAATGAGCATGTGTTTGAGGTGAGACAAGTGAGGGCGGGGGGAGATACTGAAGAGGAGAGGGCTTTCCGGGAAGTTTTCAGATCAACTGAGGCTGCGCATTTGTATGTGTTGTTCGAGGCTGGTCTCATTATTGCCAAAGCTTTGACAATAAAATTACAAAATACCTATTATGTGCTTGGTGGTACGTTTGAGTTCAGTTGATATGTCATTAAGGAACTTGGGACTGACCAGCGTTTTACATCCCACTTGGAGGAACATCTGGTCAAACGCAACACTTTCCTTCAAAAATAAGGACATTTCAATGTGACCCCAAACTTTTGAACGGTAGTGTATATATATATATATTACATGTACCGTATTTTTCGGACTATAAGTCGTAGTTTTTTTCATAGTTCGGCCGGGGGTGTGACTTATACTCAGGAGCGACTTATGTGTGAAATTATTAACACATTAGCGTAAAATATCAAATAATATTTTTTAGAAGCGACACAGAGGAAGAAGATTTCATGGGATTTAGCGATTAGGAGTGACAGATTGTTTGGTAAACGTATAGCATGTTCTATATGTTATAGTTATTTGAATGACTCTTACCATAATATGTTACGTTAACATACCAGGCACCTTCTCAGTTGGTTATTTATGCCTCATATAACGTACACTTATTCAGCCTGTTGTTCACTATTCTTTAGACATTTTAAATTGCCTTTCAAATGTCTATTCTTGCTGTTGGCTTTTATCAAATACATTTCCCCAAAAAATGCGACTTATACTCCAGTGCGACTTATATATGCTTTTTTCCTTCTTTATTATGCATTTTCGGCCGTTGCGACTTATACTCCGGAGCGACTTATACTCCGAAAAATACGGTAGTCTATTATCTGCGCACTATTGATCAGTGACGCACTGAAAATTTGGCTGCCAAAAACACCTTTAATCCCTGAAACAGCGCTTCTTAAACCGGATGTTGTCATGGTAACCACTTCTGCCGGCAGGCCGCGTATTTCCCTGCGCACATGAATGACAAAGCTCCACCAAAGATGACGTAAAAGTCGCGTTGCCGTTGAGACTGCAGTCCCATGTGAAAATATCCGATGATGGGATTCAAACTACCTCCTGTGTGTCCTGAATCCCGTGTGAAAAGATTAGATTTGGAACACTTTGGGAGCGTTTAGACTGACAACAAATATCTGGGGCCGTACTTATCAAGCTTCTTAGAGTGCCATTTTACACTTAAGTCCTGAGAATTTGCGAAATTTAGTCCTACTCTCAAACTTAAGAATAAAAGCTTTTTATCAACGTTCTTAAGTCTAAAAATCACTCCTACTCTCCACGATATTTAAGAGACCTTCAGAGGTGTCTTAAGTGGTTAGGAGTTGCCAGCAGAGGATGGCACTGAGGCGAGAGAGACGGGCGCGAACGTTCAGGGAGCGGAACGATGTCCTGGATTTGTTTGATGACGAGCAGCTGATCAAACGGTACCGTTTGGACAGAGCGGGTATTATTTTTGTCACAGATTTAATACTTTTCGATTCCATGTTGATTTCTGCATGTGGCTGCAGTGGGCTAGTATATATAGAGCCACCCACACCAGTTTCAAATTAGTTGCCTAATTAATGAATTGGAAAGAAAATGTTATGACAGTAGCGTATGTGTGTGGCCGTGAGGTGAGTGACGTCAGTGAGTGTGTGGGCGAGAGAAGAGAGGGAGCGGTAGTGTGAGTGCCGGCGGGGACTAGTTTGTTTTGTATTATTTTGTAGTTTATTGTCAAAATATACACTCCCATTGTCCAATTAAATATTTCCAAGATATTTCTTTATTCTTAGACAAGGGATTCCCTTCCGTGATTGGTCATTTCTATGGACACAGAAATGACGTCACCTAAAATTCCATTTACGGCACATAGTAATGTCGTAATTCAGCTCTGAGTGTGACACTTAAGATTCAGTCCTACACTTCGCTGAAAGTGTGAGTAAGACGTTTGATAACTAACTTTTAAGTGCAGCTTTCAGCGAAGAATTTACTCTTAAGTCAACTCTTAGCAGACTTCTGAGGAGTAATTCTGAGAAGCTTGATAAGTACGGCCCCTGATCTGTCACTGGAGGGCAAAAAAAAAAATCTGGTGGGATTTTTTTTACTATTATAATGAAAACAATTTTGCTAAGAATGATTCACCTTATATGACTTATTTTTAAAGACTTTATTGACTGAGACCCTTTTGGGTCCCCAGGACATTTTTAACATTCACCAAAATTGAGCCATTGTGAAAAGGAAATATCCAAATGGGCCCCCCACATGCTTTCATTTTTCAGTGTGTGGCTCTCAGTGGAAAGTTTGGACACCACAAAAATATGTGACGTATCATATTAAAACTATACCTTTTCAAAATAAACTTCAACCAATCCTGTCAAGGTTCTACGTGGCTGCTACTGGTCACATGTATTAACCGTAAATGTTTTCATGTAATAATGTGAGTGAACAATGTCATTTAAACTAGTTCCCTATTCTTGTATTAATACGTCTATAGCACACAATAAGTCAACAAAAAACTAAGTGTCCATCTACTTTGGTTATTGCCGTCAAGTCATCTTATGTCCAGGGATTTCAAAAATAATCGGACTAATCACGTCAGACTGATACCATTATTATTGACACCACCACCGCCTAATTACCTGTCAATAACTGCTCACTTTCTGCTGCTACACTTCTTAAACTTTACCAAGCACCTATGTCTTCTCTTGCTTGAAGCCGCTTCAGGGTTTGATTGATTGATTGAAACTTGTATTAGTAGATTGCACAGTACAGTACATATTCCGTACAATTGACCACTAAATGGTAACACCCCAATAAGTTAATCAATTCATGGTATTACTTGCCACATTGGAGGGGGTAAATATTTACTTAGGGAAGTGGCTCCACACAACATTAGGTGCTCTGAAATTAGATCAAGTATCGGCCAAAGGGGATCGACTTCAGTCATCGGCAACGTACTTTTTCACAAAAATAATCAGCCGATACTGATTGGTCGCATCCTTTTTATGTATTTTACATGGTTTTGTTTGTAAAACTATAATTATTCATACATTTTCTATAACGCTTATCCTCATTAGATTATATAAGAGTGTATTCATTTATTTGATAAAGACTTACTGTTAGCTAGGGCTGCAACGATTAATCGATTTGATTGGCAAAAAGCTTTGATTGGAATGATGTTGCTTCGATTACTTGTTTGAGTGTAATTAAAATGTATCAAATCTGGACTGACTTTAAATATGCAGATTAGGTTTTCGCATATGTAATTTAACAAGACGAACATTTCATATCATGGTTACTGTCACTAAAATGATTACCGTTATTATTGTTACAGTCTTGAGAGTGTGCTCAAAAAGTCATCACACACTTAACAGCTTTTATTAAAATAAATGAATACAATAAATAAATAGCCACACAATACTTTCTTGGCCGAATAAATAAATATATACACTGGCCCCCCAGACACATTTTTTCTCTAAATCTGCCCCCCCCCCTCCCCCCCTCCCCGATGACTATTAATCGAACAAACTAATCGATACTAAAACAATCAATCGATAGCCTGAACAACTTTTCCAAAACGCAAAAAAAAAGGGTGGACTTTCGGATAAATGCGTGGTTTGGTGTTAATGATAACTAATAAGTATATATATTCTACAGTAGTGATGACTATAATGAGCTCATAAATACAGTAAACACAGAACTAAACATAGTAAAAAAATGGATGGACACAAATAAATTATCTTTGAATATAAACAATACTAAGATAGTGATGTTTGGAAATCGCAACATAATGTCTGAAAAGAAAATAAGTATTCATAGTACCCAAATTGAAATCGTAAATGAAAATACATTTTTGGGATTAATAATTGATAGTAAACTATCATGGAAACCTCATGTCAGACACATTATAACAAAAATCTCCAAAAGCCTCTCAATTATAAACAAAGCAAAACTATAGCTCAATGAAAATGCACTCCGTACTCTATACTGCACCTTGGTACTCTCATACCTCACATACTGTGTTGAAGTATGGGGGAATACTTACCACAACACAATTCATTCTCTGATCATATTACAGAAAAGAGCAGTGCGGATCATTCACAACGTTGGTTATTTAGAACATACTCATAATCTGTTTATGCAATCAAAGTTACTCAAGTTTGATGACCTTGTTAAATATAATACATTAATAATTTTATATAAAGCATTTAACAAATTATTGCCGCCTAATCTACAACGTTTTTTTATAAGACGAGTGCAGGCTCATAACTTGAGAAAAGTGATAACATGTGCTCAATGTTTCCTTACCATTATTGCTATGTTGTCTATTACCATTATTGCTATGTTGTCTATTACCATTGTTGCTATGTCGTCTATTACCAGTGTTGGTATGTTGTCTATTACCATTATTGCTATGTTGTCTATTACCATTATTGCTATGTTATCTATTACCATTGTTGGTATAGTCATTATTCCTACATTATTGATACAAATGATTGTTACAGTGTAATAATTATTGTTACCTGTGGTAATGCCACTATGATACAATATCTGTATTATAATCCTTGAACAAAGTAAGAGTGAAACTCATGTGAATAATCACTGGATGGAGAACTGGGGGTGGGATTAAATAAGTTATCTTCTTCCCACTCCCTTTCAGGCAAAACTGGACAATCTGTATTAATTTATATTATTATGTGTTGTCAACTTTGTACTGTTTTATGTCATTGCCTGAAATAAATAATGAATAAGTAAGTAGTGTTTACATACTGGAACAGGAACAACAACCTGGAACAACTCAAATGGAAAAGCCCCTCCCCCGCCAGACTGCTGCAGCAGTGTGTGAACACGCACGCACACACACACACACACACACACACACACACACACACACACACACACACACACACACACACACACACACACACACACACACACACGTACACGTACACACGTACACGTACACGTACACATTTTAAAAGAAAAGCTCAACATTTTGGCAACTTTATGAAAAGAGTCGTAGTTTTACTTGACAAAAGTCACAATTTTATAAGAAAACTATAAAATGTTGTCAATATTATAATAATTGGAATTTCACTTGGCAAAAATATGACAAAAGTCATAATTTTACTCCAAAAATGTCACTATTTCACAAGAACAACAAAAAAATTGGCAATATTGTGATAAATGTCAGATTTTTATATGACAAATATCACCATTTTGCATAAAAAGTAAGAATTTTACATGAAAAAGTAATAATTTTACGAGAAAACATGGAAATATTACAGAAACGGAAATAATATGAGATATTGTTCCCAATTTTATAAGAAAAACATTGTGAGAAAAAGACTGTTTTTAGTTATTTTTTTGTTTGTAATTGTTTTTTAATCTGCATTATTTACTTCAAGTTATTACAGTATGTCTCTATATACCGTATTTTTCGGAGTATAAGTCGCACCTGCCGATAATGCATAATAAAGAAGGAAAAAAACATAAGTCGCACTGGAGTATAAGTCGCATTTTTTGGGGACATTTATTTGATAAAAGCCAACACCAAGAATAGACATTTGAAAGGCAATTTAAAATAAAGAATAGTGAACAGGCTGCATAAGTGTACGTTATATGAGGCATAAATAACCAACTGAGAACGTACCTTGTATGTTAACGTAACATATTATGGTAAGAGTCATTCAAATAACTATAACATATAGAACATGCTATACGTTTACCAAACAATCTGTCACTCCTAATCGCTAAATCCCATGAAATCTTATACGTCTAGTCCAGTGGTTCTTAACCTTGTTGGAGGTACCAAACCCCACCAGTTTCATATGCGCATTGACCGAACCCTTCTTTTGTGAAAAATACCATGTTTTTTTTCAAATTCACGACAAAGTTATATGTTTTTGGTAACACCTTAGTATGGGGAACATATTCTAAGTAACAAAGACTTAATTTAAAGTTATTTGGTTAGGGTTAGAGGGTTATAATAAGGCCATGCCGAATAAGGCATTAATAAGTACTTAATAATGACTAGTTAAGAGCCAATATGTTACTAATTTGCATGTTAATAAACAACTAATTAATGGTGAATATGTTCCCCATACTAAAGTGTTACCATGTTTTATTACTGGTGCATAAAATGACCCGTGCATGAACATCACCTTGTTCAAACAACAAAACCAACACAGTGCATAAACTCACAACAAATTACACACCTGCAAACCAGTCTGCTGTTGCCGTATCCGTAATACGCCGATAGGGAGAAGTTTGTATTTACACGATGATTCGGGTGTGTTTTGACCTCCGCCGAACCCCTGAGCCCGACTCGCCGAACCCCTAGGGTTCCATCGAACCCAGGTTAAGAACCACTGGTCTAGTCTCTTACGTGAATGAGCTAAATAATATTATTTGATATTTTACTGTAATGTGTTAATAATTTCGCACACAAGTCGCTCCTGAGTATAAGTCGCACCCCCGGCCAAACTATGAAAAATAACTGCGACTTATAGTCGGAAAAATACGGTACATTTTTTTAATTTTTATAATTTTGACCAAAGGGGGCGCATTTCAATTTCTTACACACACTTGTTATTTCATATGTTGACCAGAGGGGGGAGCACTTTTTTAAAAGCGAGACACTGTCCATTTGGAAAAATCCCTCCTTTTTGGGACCACCCTCATTTTGATAGATGTCGCCACAAATGAGACATTGTCATATTAGATGCAACGAGATAGGCTCCGGCGACCCCGAAAGGGACAAGCGGTAGAAAATGAATGACCATGATTTATGTCATCACTTGTTCGCACCTCCTCATATGGAAGATACTTTTCCTTCATGTCTCAAGAAGGGTAGAAATACAAGAACACACACACACACAGACTTGCGGTGCGTTCACGGACAGTCTGGACTTGCGGTGCGTTCACGGACAGTCTGGCCACTTAGAACTACCTCGACTCTTATCTTCCGGGCGGTGCGCGTCACTTAAACAGCATTACAAGGCGACAACGTCCATCTTTGCTTCAAAGTCCTTCAATCTCCATCAACGTCTGCAGTTCTCCGTGATGCCTTCAGGGGCAAACCTGTTGCGTTCACTGTCAACATTTTTATTTCCCCGGACAAAACCGTGTACATGTGGAGGTAATTGGCGTCATTTAGTGGGTAAAAATAACGGGTGAAAGGGCGATGTTTGCTGTAGTGGAGGGAGAGGAAAAAGACGGCAGTGTTCGATGGAGGGGGGAGAGGGGAGGGGAGGGGGGGGCCCTTGGAGACATGTGAGTCGTGATCGCTTCCACGGCAGCGTTTTCACACGGCGAACATATGACTAACACGCACTTTTATCACAGTGGCGAGGATGACCAAAGTGTCGATTGGCCATCAAAGAACAGAAGCATGCCCGCGAAAGAGACAATTAGCGGATTAGTAAGTGGCGGTCTCATGTTACGACCATCTGGAGGAGAGATTCAGACTCCGACCAAACAACTTTCACCTTCGGCTCAAGTGGGGGAAAAAAGTCCTGTCCTTCAGACGTGACCTTTTTCCGTTTGCTCGGGGAAAAAAAAAAAAAAAAAAAAATCAATGACGCCCTTCATCGTCATTGAACGTTAAATTGTTGCGTTTTTTTTTTTTTTTCAATCATAACCTTTAAAAAAAAAAAAAAAAAAAAAAAGTTGCTCCGGACGGACTTGGCAATGATGAATAAAACGACATAGCAATGATGAATAAACGGAGATAGCAGGAAGGGAAAACAAAGTCACGACGCAGCTCGGAGCTCGAACAGGTGCTCGCAAACACCCACAGAAAATGGAGGCCGAGTCCCAGAAAAAAAGATTTTTGAGAGTTAGCGCGAAAGAAGAAGTAGTAGACGCAGCTAAGCTAGCAGGCTAATAGAAGTAACAACTCACACCAACTGCCGCCGGTTCGACCCAGAAACTCTTTCTTCTCCGAATTCCACACAAATTTCCTCCAGCCGCCGTCGGCCTCCTTGTTGTTCCCCGACATGCTGACAGCTGCCGGCTACGATCCAACTTTTTGTCTTCTTGGTTCTTTTCTTCAAGCTCCGGGACTGCGTGCGCACTGCTCAGCCGACACCACAAAAAGACAATTTGTCAGCTTCTTGCTCGTCTCTCTCTCTCTCTCTCGCTTCTTTTCAACCTCTCTCTCTCTCTCTTTCTCTCTCTCTCTCACTCTCTCTCTCTCTCTCTCTCTCCCTCTCTCTCTCGGAGACGCCGACTCCGCCCGAACCCCGTTGAGCGCGAGCGAATCACCGAGTGGTGTTGCTTTATGACGTCACGCCAAGGAGGGGTTTTTTTGGGGGCGGGGCTGGGGCTCTGCTTTGAACCCACTTAAAACGTCGAGTAATAATAGTCGTTCTGCAACGTTTTTTTTGTTTTATTTTTATTTTTTTCAAAACCTTTATAATATTCAAGAAAAACTGAACATTTGTGCAATATGATAAAAGTTGGAATTTTACTCAATAACAGTCGCAATTAGCATACTTGCCAACCTTGAGACCTCCAATATCGGGAGGTGGTTGGGGGCGTGGTTATTTACAGCTAGAATTCACCAACTCGAGTATTTCATATATATTTCATATATATATATATATATTAGAGATGTCCGATAATATCGGTCTGCCGATATTATCGGCCGATAAATGCGTTAAAATGTAATATCGGAAATTATCGGTATCGGTTTTTTTATTATCAGTATCGTTTTTTATTTTTTGTTTTTTTTTATTTTTATTAAATCAACATAAAAAACACAAGATACACTTACAATTAGTGCACCAACCCAAAAAATCTCCCTCCCCCATTTACACTCATTCACACAAAAGGGTTGTTTCTTTCTGTTATTAATATTCTGCTTCCTACATTATATATCAATATATATCAATACAGTCTGCAAGGGATACAGTCCGTAAGCACACATGATTGTGCGTGCTGCTGCTCCACTAATAGTACTAACCTTTAACAGTTAATTTTACAAATTTTCATTCATTACTAGTTTCTATGTAACTGTTTTTATATTGTTTTACTTTATTTTTTATTCAAGAAAATGTTTTTAATTTATTTATCTTATTTTATTTGATTCATTTTTTTAAAAAGTACCTTATCTTCACCATACCTGGTTGTCCAAATTAGGCATAATAATGTGTTAATTCCACGACTGAATATATCGGTTGATATCGGTATCGGTTGATATCGGTATCGGTAATTAAAGAGTTGGACAATATCGGCATATCGGATATCGGCAAAAAGCCATTATCGGACATCCCTAATATATATATATATATATATATATATATATATATATATATATATATATATATATATATATATATATATATATATATGTATGAAATACTTGACTTTCAGTGAATTCTAGCTATATATATATGTATATATATTTATTTTTATTTTATTTACATAGAAAAGAAAGAAAAATACTTGAATTTCAGTGTTCCAGTGGCTATCCATTAGATGGCAGTATTGTCCTGTTTAACTTCTCCGTTCATGATGAGTATATCATTTCGGCCGCCATGTCTGTAATTTCCTCGTTCTTCTGCTTCGTCTCCTTGTTGTGTGCGCAGTTGTGCACTCTATAAAAGCCCTAGATCAGGGGTCACCAACCTTTTTGAAACCAAGAGCTACTTCTTGGGTACTGATTAATGCGAAGGGCTACCAGTTTGATACACACTTAAATAAATTGCCAGAAATAGCCAATTTGCTCAATTTACCTTTAACTCTATGTTATTATTAATAATTAATTATTTTGACACTTAATTGAATGGTTTAAAAGAGGAGAAAACACAAAAAAATGACAATTACATTTTGAAACATAGTTTATCTTCAATTTCGACTCTTTAAAATTCAAAATTCAACCGAAAAAAGAAAAGAAAAACTAGCTAATTCGAAACTTTTTGAAAAAATTAAAAAAAATAATTTATGGAACATCATTAGTAATTTTTCCTGATTAAGATTAATTTTAGAATTTTGATGACATGTTTTAAATAGGTTAAAATCCAATCTGCACTTTGTTAGAATATATAACAAATTGGACCAAGCTATATTTCTAACAAAGACAAATCATTATTTCTTCTAGATTTTCCAGAACAAAAATTTTTCAAAGAAATTCAAAAGACTTTGAAATAAGATTTAAATTTGATTCTACAGATTTTGTAGATTTGCCAGAATAATTTTTTTTGAATTTTAATCATAATAAGTTTGAAGAAATATTTCACAAATATTCTTCGTCGACAAAACAGAAGCTAAAATGAAGAATTCAATTACAATTTATTTATTATTCTTTACAATACAAAATAAATTTACTTGAACATTGATTTAAATTGTCAGGAAAGAAGAGGAAGGAATTTAAAAGGTAAAAAGGTATATGTGTTTAAAAATCCTAAAATCATTTTTAAGGTTGTATTTTTTCTCTAAAATTGTCTTTCTGAAAGTTATAAGAAGCAAAGTAAAAAAAATAATGAATTTATTTAAACAAGTGAAGACCAAGTCTTTAAAATATTTTCTTGGATTTTCAAATTCTATTTGAGTTTTGTCTCTCTTAGAATTAAAAATGTCGGGCAAAGCGAGACCAGCTTGCTAGTAAATAAATACAATTTAAAAAATAGAGGCAGCTCACTGGTAAGTGCTGCTATTTGAGCTATTTTTAGAACAGGCCAGCGGGCTACTCATCTGGTCCTTACGGGCTACCTGGTGCCCGCGGGCACCGCGTTGGTGACCCCTGCCCTAGATGTTATGACGTCTTTGGGCAGGCAAGCTGTTTATTTTGTGGGAAAGCGGACGTGAGAACAGGCTGTCCCCACTCAGTCTCAGGTCCGCATTGAGCCGGAGGGTGGCTTCCAGCTCCAGCTGAATACCGGGAGTTTGTCGGGAGAAAATCTCTGCCGGGAGGTTGTCAGGAGAGGCGCTGAATATCGGGATTCTCCCGCTAAAAACGGGAGGGTTGGCAAGTATGGCAATTAGGGATGTCCGATAATGGCCTTTTGCCGATATCCGATATTCCGATATTGTCCAACTCTTAATTACCGATAGCGATATATACAGTCGTGGAATGAACACATTATTATGCCTAATTTGGACAACCAGGTATGGTGAAGATAAGGTCTTTTTAAAAAATTTTTTATTGTAAAATAAAATAAGATAAGTAAATTAATAACATTTTCTTGTATAAAAAAGAAAGTAAAACAATATAAAAACAGTTACATAGAAACTAGTAATTAATGAAAATGAGTAAAATTAACTGTTGAATGTTAGTATTATTAGTGGAGCAGCAGCACGCACAATCATGTGTGCTTACGGACTGTATCCCTTGCAGACTGTATTGATATATATTGATATATAATGTAGGAAGCAGAATATTAATAACAGAAAGAAACAACCCTTTTGTGTGAATGAGTGTAAATGGGGGAGGGAGGTTTTTGGGGTTGGTGCACTAATTGTAAGTGTATCTTGTGTTTTTTATGTTGATTTAATTTTAAAAAATAAATTTAAAAAAAGATACCGATAATTTAAAAAAAACGATACCGATCATTTCCGATATTACATTTTAAAGCATTTATCGGCCGATAATATCTAGTCTCAATTTTAGAAGAAAAGCTCAACATTTTGGCAACTTTATGAAAAGAGTCGTAATTTTACTTGACAAAAGTCACAATATTATAAGAACGATTGTAAAATGTTGGCAATATTATAATTAGCAGAATTTCACTTGGCAAAAATATGACAAAAGTCATAATTTTACTCCAAAAATGTCACTGTTTTACCAGAACAACAACAAAAAATTGGCGATATTGTGATACATGTCAGATTTTCATTTGACAAATGTCACCATTTTGCATGAAAAAGTAATCATTTTACGAGAAAACGTGGCAATATTACAGAAACGGAAATAATATGAGAAATTGTTACCAATTTTATAAGAAAAACATTGTGAGAAAAAGACTCCTTTTAGTTAATTTTTTGTTTGTAATTGTTTTTTTATCTGCATTATTTACTTCAGGTTATTACAGTATGTCTCTATATACATTTTTAAAAAAAAGAATAATAATTATAATTTTGACCAAAGGTGGCTCATTTCAATTTCTTACACACACTTGTTATTTCATATGTTGACCAGAGGGGGAGCACTTTTAAAAGCAACAATGATAAAAATCCCTCCTTTTTGGGAGCACCCTCATTTTGATAGATGTCACCACAAATGAGACATTGTCTATTAGATGCAATGTTATTGATTTATGTCATCACTTGTTCACACCTCCTCATATGGAAGATACTTTTCCTTCTTCATGTCTCAAGAAGGCTAGAAATACAAGAACACACACACACACACACAGACTTGCGGTGCGTTCACGGACAGTCTGGCCATTTTGAACTACCTCGACTCTTATCTTCCGGTTTAATATTATGATTTCTTTGATTGTATGTAAATGTTGAATATTATAAATAAAGGTTTTCCATCCATCCATCTTCTTCCGCTTATCTGAGGTCGGGTCGCGGGGGCAGCAGCCTAAGCAGGGAAGCCCAGACTTCCTCTCCTGCAGGCCAGCCGGGAGACATAGTCTTCCCAACGTCTCCTGGCTGGGTCTTCCCCGTGGCCTTCTACTGGTCGGAGGTTTTTTTAAATTAAAATAAATTAAAAAAGCCACTAACCACTAGGCCACTGAGTAGGTGAATAGTAGAAGAATAAGTGATTATTACATTTTAACAGAAGTGTAGATAGAACATGTTAAAACAATACAATCAAAGAAATAATAATAATAATAATCAAAACAAGTACAGAAACAGTACGAAACAGCGCCAGGGGACTGTGCGTTAATTTTTTTTTTTGTCATTTATTATTCTATTATTTGGTCTACATTATTAAGGACAAACTGTAAAAATGGTTAATGTACTTGTTCATTTACTGTTAATATCTGCTTATTTTGTGTTTTAACATGTTCTATGTACACTTCAAAACCTTTATTTATAATATTCAACATTTACATACAATCAAAGAAATAATAATAATAATCAAAACAAGTACAGAAACAGTACAAAACAGCGCCAGGGGACTGTACGTTTTTTTTTTTTTGCCATTTATTCTGTTATTTTGTCTACATTATTAAGGCCAAACTGTAAAAATGTATTATTAATCTTCTTGTTCATTTACTGTTAATATCTGCTTATTTTCTGTTTTAACATGTTCTATCTACACTTCAAAACCTTTATTTATAATATTCAACATTTACATACAATCAAAGAAATAATAATAATAATAATAATCAAAACAAGTACAGAAACAGTACAAAACAGCGCCAGGGGACTGTGCGTTAATTTTTTTTTTTTATCATTTATTCTATTATTTTGTCTACATTATTAAGGATAAACTGTAAAACTGGATTATTAATGTACTTGTTCATTTACTGTTAATATCTGCTTATTTTCTGTTTTAACATGTTCTATCTACACTTCAAAACCTTTATTTATAATATTCAACATTTACATACAATCAAAGAAATAATAATAATAATAATAATAATCAAAACAAGTACAGAAACAGTACAAAACAACGCCAGGGGACTGGGCGTTTTTTTTTTTTTTTGTCATTTATTATTCTATTATTTTGTCTACATTATTACGGACAAACTGTAAAAATGTATTATTAATCTTCTTGTTCATTTACTGTTAATATCTGCTTATTTTCTGTTTTAACATGTTCTATCTACACTTCAAAACCTTTATTTATAATATTCAACATTTACATACAATCAACGAAATAATAATAATAATCAAAACAAGTACAGAAACAGTACAAAACAGCGCCAGGGGACTGTGCGTTAATTTTTTTTTTTTTATCATTTATTGTGTTATTTTGTCTACATTATTAAGGACAAACTGTAAAAATTGATTATTAATGTACTTGTTCATTTACTGTTAATATCTGCTTATTTTCTGTTTTAACATGTTCTATCTACACTTCAAAACCTTTATTTATAATATTCAACATTTACATACAATCAACGAAATAATAATAATAATCAAAACAAGTGCAGAACAGTACAAAAGAGCGCCAGGGGACTGGGCGTTTTGTTTTTTTGTTTTTTCATTTATTGTATTATTTTGTCTACATTATTACGGACAAATTGTAAAACTGGATTATTAATGTACTTGTTCATTTACTGTTAATATCTGCGTATTTTCTGTTTTAACATGTTCTATCTACACTTCAAAACCTTTATTTATAATATTCAACATTTACATACAATCAAAGAAATAATAATAATAATAATAATAATCAAAACAAGTACAGAAACAGTACAAAACAGCGCCAGGGGACTGTACGTTTTTTTTGTTGCCATTTATTCTGTTATTTTGTCTACATTATTAAGGACAAACTGTAAAAATTTATTAATCTTCTTGTTCATTTACTGTTAATATCTGCTTATTTTCTGTTTTAACATGTTCTATCTACACTTCAAAACCTTTATTTATAATATTCAACATTTACATACAATCAACGAAATAATAATAATAATCAAAACAAGTGCAGAAACAGTACAAAAGCGTTTTTTTTGTTTTTTTTTGTCATTTATTATTCTATTATTTTGTCTACATTATTACGGACAAACTGTAAAAATTGATTATTAATGTACTTGTTCATTTACTGTTAATATCTGCTTATTTTCTGTTTTAACATGTTCTATCTACACTTCAAAACCTTTATTTATAATATTCAACATTTACATACAATCAACGAAATAATAATAATAATAATCAAAACAAGTACAGAAACAGTACAAAACAGCGCCAGGGGACTGTGCGTTATTTATTTATTTTGTCATTTATTATTCTATTATTTTGTCTACATTATTAAGGACAAACTGTAAAAAATTATCATTAATGTACTTGTTCATTTACTGTTAATATCTGCTTATTTTCTGTTTTAACATATTCTATCTACACTTCAAAACCTTTATTTATAATATTCAACATTTACATACAATCAAAGAAATAATAATAATAATAATAATCAAAACAAGTACAGAAACAGTACAAAACAGCGCCAGGGGACTGTAAGTTTTTTTTTTTGTCATTTATGATTCTATTATTTTGTCTACATTATTAAGGATAAACTGTAAAAAATGATCATTAATGTACTTGTTCATTTACTGTTAATATCTGCTTATTTTCTGTTTTAACATGTTCTATCTACACTTCAAAACCTTTATTTATAATATTCAACATTTACATACAATCACAGAAATAATACTAATAATCAAAACAAGTACAAAACAGCGCCAGGGGACTGGGCGTTTTTTGTTTTTTTTTGTCATTTATTATTCTATTATTTTGTCTACATTATTACGGACAAACTGTAAAACTGGATTATTAATGTACTTGTTCATTTACTGTTAATATCTGCTTATTTTCTGTTTTAACATGTTCTATCTACACTTCAAAACCTTTATTTATAATATTCAACATTTACATACAATCAACGAAATAATAATCAAAACAAGTGCAGAAACAGTACAAAAGCGTTTTTTTTGTTTTTTTTTGTCATTTATTATTCTATTATTTTGTCTACATTATTAAGGACAAACTGTAAAAAATGATTATTAATGTACTTGTTCATTTACTGTTAATATCTGCTTATTTTCTGTTTTAACATGTTCTATCTACACTTCAAAACCTTTATTTATAATATTCAACATTTACATACAATCAAAGAAATAATAATAATAATCAAAACAAGTACAGAAACAGTACAAAACAGCGCCAGGGGACTGTACGTTTTTTTTTTTTTTTTTGTCATTTATTATTCTATTATTTTGTCTACATTATTACGGACAAATTGTAAAACTGGATTAGTAATGTACTTGTTCATTTACTAGGGATGTCCGATAATGGCTTTTTGCCGATATCCGATATGCCGATATTGTCCAACTCTTTAATTACCGATACCGATATCAACCGATATATACAGTCATGGAATTAACACATTATTATGCCTAATTTGGACAACCAGGTATGGTGAAGATAAGGTACTTTTAAAAAAAATGAATAAAATAAAATAAGATAAATGAATTAAAAACATTTTCTTGAATAAAAAAGAAAGTAAAACAATATAAAAACAGTTACATAGAAACTAGTAATTAATGAAAATTAGTCAAATTAACTGTTAAAGGTTAGTATTATTAGTGGAGCAGCAGCACGCACAATCATGTGTGCTTACGGACTGTATCCCTTGCAGACTGTATTGATATATATTGATATATAATGTAGGAAGCAGAATATTAATAACAGAAAGAAACAACCCTTTTGTGTGAATGAGTGTAAATGGGGGAGGGAGGTTTTTTGGGTTGGTGCACTAATTGTAAGTGTATCTTGTGTTTTTTATGTGGATTTAATAAAAAATAAAAAAAAAATAAAAAAAACGATGCTGATAATAAAAAAAACGATACCGATAATTTCCGATATTACATTTTAACGCATTTATCGGCCGATAATATCGGCAGACCGATATTATCGGACATCTCTATCATTTACTATTAATATCTGCTTATTTTCTGCTTTAACATGTTCTATCCACACTTCAAAACCTTTATTTATAATATTCAACATTTACATACAATCAAAGAAATAATAATAATAATCAAAACAAGTACAGAAACAGTACAAAACACTGCCAGGGGACTGTAAATTTATTTATTTTTTGTCATTTATTATTCTATTATTTTGTCTACATTATTAAGGATAAACTGTAAAAAATGATTGTTAATGTACTTGTTCATTTACTGTTAATATCTGCTTATTTTCTGTTTGAACATGAATCGAATTGTTACCCCCAAGAATTGAATCGTGGGGTGCCTGAAAGATCAGATTTGAAGCACTTTGGAGTGTTTGGACTGGCAAAAAAAATCCCATCCGTGTCACTTGAGGGCTAAAAAAAACAAAAAAACGGTTTGGTTTGGCATTGGGGCAACATTGGAGTCTGATAAAGATCACCTTTTACTCGTAATAGAAACAGTCAACTGGAAAAAAAAAAATCTGATTAAATACAATCCAATTTGGGCCACTTTGTAGTGTAAACCGAGTCAAAATGCGCTCGCCAAATCCACTCATCAGTGAAGCATTTTTAATATAAACTGTGGGATTTCCAACAATTAGGAAGGTTTGTGTCATGTTTGTCCTCTTGCACAAACCACGATCTTTTTCCATTTTCATACATTTTTGAACAAGCTCCAGAGAGCCACGAGGGCCGAGAAAGTAATACATGTAAACAAACTGTTGCGTCACAGTCGACACAACTACGGTGAGTTCAAGGACCGCCGGAATTAGTAGGACAAAACTGCGCTTGCCATATAGTCAGCGATGCATAATCACAAACATATTAAAACTGGGCTTTCTGGCAACTAGGAAGGTATGTGTCAGAAACTAAATATATATTTTGCCTTTGTTCATGCAACCAACCTTGCTTTGCAACTTCCGC
Organism: Entelurus aequoreus; assembly: GCF_033978785.1. Lineage (NCBI taxonomy): Eukaryota > Metazoa > Chordata > Actinopteri > Syngnathiformes > Syngnathidae > Entelurus > Entelurus aequoreus. Next base: position 3,380,017 of record NC_084757.1, on the reverse strand, counting down.
TCTTTTCCCACAAAGAAAAAAGGGTGTGTGTTCTTGTATTTCTACTCTTGTTGAGACATGAAGAAGGAAAAGTATCTTCCATATGAGGAGGTGTGAACAAGTGATGACATAAATCAATAACATTGCATCTAATAGACAATGTCTCATTTGTGGTGACATCTATCAAAATGAGGGTGCTCCCAAAAAGGACGGATTTTTATCATTGTTGCTTTTAAAAGTGCTCCCCCTCTGGTTAACATATGAAATAACAAGTGTGTGTAAGAAATTGAAATGCGCCCCCTTTGGCCAAAATTATTTTAAAAAAAATAAACATGAATATAACGACATACTTGAAGTAAATAATGAAGATTACAAACCAATAACAAACATTAACATTAAAAAAAAAAAAAAACCTAAAAGCAGTCTTTCTCACAATGTGCCGACTTTTTTCTTATAAAATTGGGAAAAATTTCCCATGTTCTTTCTGTTTCTGTAATATTGCAATATTTTCTCGTAAAATTATTACATTTGCACCCCTGCTGGTGACATCCATCAAAATGAGGGTGGTCCCAACAAGGAGGGATTTTTAAAATTGACTGTGTCGCTTTTAAAAGTGCTCCCCCTCTGGCCAACATATGAAATAACAAGTGTGAGTAAGAAATAGTATTGCGCCCCCTTTGGTCAAAATTCTAAAAAAATAAAAATAAAATAAAAAGTATATAGATACATATTGTAATAACTTGAAGTAAATAATGCAGATTAAAAAGCAATTACAAATTTTTTTTTAGCTAAAAGCAGTCTTTTTCTCACAATGTTTTTCTTATAAAATTGGGAACAATTTCTCATAATATTTCTGTAATATTGCCATGTTTTCTCATAAAATTGTTACTTTTTCATGTAAAAATATTTAACAGTGACATTTGTCACATAAAATTCTGACATTTATCACAATATTGCCCTTTTTTTTTGTTGTTCTTGTAAAATGGTGACATTTTGGAGTAAAATGATGACTTTTGTCTGATTACTATAATATTGCCAACACTTTCAAGTTTTCCTATAAAACTGTGACTTTTGTCGAGTAAAATTACGACTCTTTTGGTGAAGTTAAAGCTTTTCTTGAAAAAATTGTGACGGTTAGAGTAAAATTCCAACTATTATCATAACATTTCACAAATGTTCCGTTTTTCTTGGAAAATTTTGACTTGCGTTGAGTAAATTGATGACTTTTATTATAATACTGCCCAAATTCCAAGTTTTTCTTGTGAAATTGCGACCTTTTTCTTGTGAAATTCCAACTCATTTTTCACAAGCTTTTTTTATATTTGCATAGTTTGTATATATTATTAATGTTGTAAATACACATCTTTATATATCTAGAAAGGCTGGTCCTAAAGAGGGAGGCATTTTCACAGGTCTCAAGAAGGTACAAAATACAAGAATATATGTGTGTGTGTGTGTGTGTGTGTGTTCTTGTATTTTTCTTCTTGAGACATGAAGAAGGAAAAGTATCTTCCATATGAGGAGGTGTGAACAAGTGATGACATAAATCAATAACATTGCATCTAATAGACAATGTCTCATTTGTGGTGACATCTATCAAAATGAGGGTGCTCCCAAAAAGGAGGGATTTTTATCATTGTTGCTTTTAAAAGTGCTCCCCCTCTGGCCAACATATGAAATAACAAGTGTGTGTTACAAATTGAAATGCGCCCCCTTTGGCCAAAATTAATTAAAAATAAATAAATATGTAAATAGCGACATACTTGAAGTAAATTATGAAGATTACAAACCAATTACAAACAAACATTAAAAAAAACAAAAAAAACCTAAAAGCAGTCTTTCTCACAATGTGCCGACTTTTTCTTATAAAATTGGGAACAATTTCTCATGTTCTTTCTGTTTCTGTAATATTGCAATATTTTCTCATAAAATTATTACTTTTTTATGAAAAAATTATTACATTTGCACCCCTGCTGGTGACATCCATCAAAATGAGGGTGGTCCCAAAAAGGAGGGATTTTAAAATTGACTGTGTCGCTTTTAAAAGTGCTCCCCCTCTGGCCAACATATGAAATAACAAGTGTGAGTAAGAAATTGCATTGCGCCCCCTTTGGTCAAAATTTAAAAAAAATAAAAATAAAATAAAAAGTATATAGATACATATTGTAATAACTTGAAGTAAATACTGCAGATTAAAAAGCAATTACAAAAAAAAAAAGAACTAAAAGCAGTCTTTTTCTCACAATGTTTTTCTTATAAAATTGGGAACAATTTCTCATATTATAATAATAATAATACCTGGGATTTATATAGCGCTTTTCTAAGTACCCAAAGTCGCTTTACATGTTAAAAACCCATCATTCATTCACACCTGGTGGTGGTAAGCTACTTTCGTAGCCACAGCTGCCCTGGGGTAGTCCGTATTATTTCTGTTTCTGTAATATTGCCATGTTTTCTCATAAAATTGTTACTTTTTCATGTAAAAATATTTCTTTTTAATGAAAAACGGGTGACATTTGTCACATAAAATTCTGACATTTATCACAATATTGCCATTTTTGTTGTTGTTCTTGTAAAATGGTGACATTTTGGAGTAAAATGATGACTTTTGTCTGATTACTATAATATCGCCAACACTTTCACGTTTTCCTATAAAACTGTGACTTTTG